>NW_020290797.1:0-234320 GCF_003184695.1 Aspergillus brunneoviolaceus CBS 621.78 | reverse complement strand
CTACTACTACTACTACTACTACTACTACTACTACTACTACTACTACTACTACTACTACTACTACTACTACTACTACTACTACTACAAGCGACAACAGCAACTACACCAGCAACAGCAACCTGCATCGCCGAACACAAGCAAGCCACTTCAACTCCTCGAATTCTAGACTCGCCTTCGATCGCCTTTCCTTCCCTGTCGAATGACGCAGCAGATGCTTTTCTCATTCCTTTTTTTTGATTCATGTTCCACTCCTGCCTTCCCCCCCTAAACTAATGCAGACTCACCTGTAACAGCATGTCAGCCCTCCCTGTCACAGGGGATGCTGGTCTATGAATTGCAGATTGGCTTTTGACACGAGATGACAGACTCCTGGGGGAAGGGGAGGGGGTTGGAGGGCCAGCTCGGGGCCCAAATCTATGCAAATCGGCAGCCAGTCAGTCGCATTTAGACAGGAAGCATTGATTCTGAACCGGCTCGTTGGACGCAAGTTTACATTGCAGAGCGAGACTGAGGCGCTACCGTGCTTACGCTTCTTTTGATCAGCAGACAAGCTGGGATCCACCCCCTTTTTTCTTCAAAGCAATTGCTCCAAATGGTAGCACGAGCGCCTTCTATGTACTGTCTGTCTTGTTCAGACAGTAGTGCCGTACATTCCGACGAGGAGGCAATATCTGCAGTCAGATATAGATTTGTAGGCTTCGGGAAGGATCCCTGATTCGGGCAGTATGGGAGGCACGATGACGACTTCTGAGGGGATTGGAGACGGGGATCATATTTGCTGTTCTGAACCGTTCATAGGCATACACATACAGGTGCAAATGAGGGATGATGTCGCGAATGCACGACACTCTGGACTTGAGCGAGGCCGTTCTAGAATCAGGCCCGGATCCGCATTTGACGGCTACCAAGTGATTGATAATGCATTGTGACTCCATGGTTCTCCGACATTGCACCATGAACATCACTGTGGCCAGACTACGTGGAGATAGACCTGCCAATTCCCCGAGGACTATCCATGTATATCATGATAGACACTTTCCCCTAACCAGCTTGTATCAGAGGTAGCTAGCCCCTGAAACCGAGACAAACCTCAGCGATCCTTGTCAAGTCAATGACATCTCTCTCCCGCCATAATGAAGGCAGTAATCACCAACCCCAAAGGAAGCAATGTCCACCGCAAGTCATAGAAAGACCACGGAGGTTCATTCCATGATGAGACCCACAGCAAAGCACCTCGCCATATGTAGCAGTGTCACACCATCACGCACTCAACTGGCAGACGAAAAAATAAAAAAAAAACAGTCAAGTCATTCCCCAACACAGTAAGTTCCCTGCATGAACCAAAGAGCAACTCGATGCTATGCTATATCCATTGACTAAGCCCCAACGTCATAAGCCTAAGTAGCAACGAAGCTCGACGCCAAATCAGATCCACCACCATCAGCATGAACAAACCGGTAGCGCTGGCTGCAGTGCATCACCTTTCCGCAGAACCTGCGAAAATATATTAGCATCGTGCATCTAAGCCACAACGTCTAGAACCTCCACCTCCACGACTTTCCATTTCCGAACACGGCATCGGGCGAGATAGCTCCGCTCACCTCCATTCGTTTTGGGCGTGCGCAGCGAGCGAACCTCTCCTCCCCCCACTCCACAGAAATCAAGGTAGTTTTAGTTAGTGCAACGATGCACCGCTTGGAGCGAGAAACAAAGAGTAATGCAGGATGCTGCATCTCTGCGTTGCAGCTTGCCTTTTCCGGGATTTCCTATCCTGCAACTGTGCATTACCGTTGGAGAAGCATCTTGCAGTAACTAGTAGCCGGGGGCTGAGGTTTCGGACGAGGCTTTTCTCGAAGGCATTTGGTTTTGGGTGTTGCGGGGGAAAAGAAAACTTAACTAAGTTATTACTTCTCCTTTGCACGGACAAGGAATGTTGGACTGTGTACAATGCTGTGGGTCCAAAGGTGTTGTTGGGGTTTTGTCAAAGCACAAGCAACAGTTTCAAGAAATACTGACAGGAACTTGTCACCGCTGGTTATCATGTGATCTTCGTTGCTGCGCGGCTGCTGCCAGTAAGTTACTGACTGTAACAGAAAAGGGCCTCCATAACTCAGCAGCAGCAGCAGCAGCAGCACTGGCACACACTCACACATCCCTCGACTCCGGGTAGGCAAGAAGAAAGGGCAGGGCGAAATTGAGGCTTTAGCAATTCCTGTGCCCTACCTTTGTTCTGCTGCATCTACAGATTTATCTCATGACGATGAAATCGTAGACATGTGAGTGGATAGCCTCATCCTTGAAAGGATTCCAAATAATCGGACTTTTTCTGGGAGGGCACGGAAGATGGATGGTGCTGCGAACATGCACAACACAGAATAAGTCGGTGTCGGTGCTGGTGCTGTAGTAGCACATCACTTGAATCTCTCCAGGATGAGGCTACCTACGATTCTCCATTCATCCGACGATGGAAATCTATCGAGTGTGACATTTTTAGATCCAGACCGGAAGAAGGGAGTAATCAGGGGATCAGTCAGTGATGTTGGCTGTGCGCGTCTCGGTTCATCACATGGCTAGGGTAGACAGAAGAAGAGGCTTTTCCTTTGCATTGACGTGGCTGGCCTCTGTTCGCGGCTACCGAATTCGTGATCCCGTCCCGTGGGACTTGAACCCACTGCAAAACACAAAACACAAAACAATCTTTACTCTCCTTTTTCTCATGACAGTAGGAAACTGAAGAATCCGCTAGACAATCGACTATGTGAAGTCTCTCTAAGTCAGGGACACCAAAAAAAATTAGCTGCCTTACCTTAGGACAAGAATAGCAGGAAAGGCGGCGAGAAATTGGGCAACCATTTCCCCGAGGGAGTCGAGGTACAGGTACTCCGTACATACAGTGAGGAAGTACGCCGGAGGAAGTACAGTACAGTAGATTGCTATACCGCTACTTCGGGATGTCGTTGGCTTCGACCATCACACGACTGCAAGAAGGTGACCCTAGCATCTGATGGTGACTTTCTATCCTAACTTCACTGTTGTTCTTCATCCCCGTTTGCTCTAACTTTCCTCTTGCGTATGTGGGTATGGGTATCTGTGCTATATACTGTAAGTATTCTGAATCGACTGTACTGCGTAAATATCAAATAGTTCATACAAATTACATACTTTCGTATAATTGTGTACCATCATGAGCAAGATAAAGAACCAGGGGCAAAAGGTACATACATGTGAGCCAGGTACGAGAATTCGATACCGGGGGAATAGCGATCCAGTCAATGACTGGCTCTGGAGATGGTACCTTCGCAACCCATGTGAAAGAAAACAAATCACAAAATAAGAAGATAACCAACTATTCATCTTGAAGCTCTGATGAGAACCTACTACTCCGTACCCCGTCCAGTTTCTACATAAAGAGAGATAGCAAAGTTCATCCCTTACAATAGGGAAGTTATGTCAATGGAAGCCAGAATCCAGCCACTGCACAACACACCCCTCCCCTCGAGGGGCCTCGATCTATAACCTCCGAGAACCAGCAAAGCAACCACCGCCCAACCCAGCCCAGCCCAGCCCAGCCCAATTGCCAACACAACCCACCCATCTCCCCAAGTTCCCCAGTTCCCCAGAATATCTCCATACGAATGGATAAAAATAGATTCACATCAGCATCTTCAAGCTACTCCGTACAGAATACCGTAACCTGCATCTTCAGCCTTGTTCGAGTCCGAAAGCGGCAACCCGGAATAAGACCCATAGATAACCATCCCTCGTCATCCTCAACTACGAAGTAATTATCAGTTTGATCATCATACCTTCGCATCGTCTAGCACATGACCGGTTCGCTCACCAAAAGTATGAATCGGAATCAACCAATAATATCCATCCCTCCGGACTACTACCCCTTAACGCTGAAACAAGTCGACGCGAATTCAGGAACAAGCGATAGGAGAATCCTCAAACATCACATGAGCATTTCCGACCCCTGTGCCTCTTCCTCCTCCTCCTCCTCCTCCAACCTGGTCCGTCAGCTTTTCAAGGTACAGTACACCGTCGAGATGTCAGAAAACTAGGCACCCCGCCCCATCCTTCCAACATATGTCAAGCGATCTTCAGCAGGAATAGTCTAAATGCATTTTCATGCTTTATTTGAGTCATCTCTTTGACTTGTCCGTGTTACGAGACCGGGTACCTCGTAAGCAGAGAGCTCGTTTCATTGTGCTTGCCTCTAGCTTACAGATAGCTCTGCTTCCTTGGAACTCCGAAACGAGGATATGAGGGAATAGGACTACATCGAAACTCAAACCCAACCTCCCTAGATCAATTTCCGGGGATACTGACTTCAATTGACCCTCGCAAATGGGGGGACTTCTTGAGCTGATGAATCGGTGGCTTGAACCGTAGATACACATAACGAAAGCAGCCCTATCCGGGGCAAGAGACCGAGAACCAAGGCTGAGTGGGCAGGGGCGGAGGGGTTGAAACGGGAGCCAGGCAAAGTTATACGATGTCTGACACCGGGAGGCGGGGGAGTTCTTCCGGATGGAGGTAGTATCATCTCGTATCGTCGGATGTTTGGTAGTGGTGGTGATGATGGTGATGATGATGATGATGGCTTATGGCGTTGATTCTTTGTGTGTTCATCCTGTATTATGACTAGATTACCCCGTCGGAGTACTGTGCATTCCTGTTTAGGTTCAATCGGCCCCTGCTTTCGAGGCGTAGCTGGGTATTCGTTTGATGCAATACTTAGAGGTGACGTGCATTCCTTAATGCTTGGTTCAGAGTCGGCGTAGGGTTCATCCAACCTGTGTGTTTTTTTACTACCCCATATATCATTGAGCTGAGAAGATGGATAATGGGGCATGCGAAGTGATAGGCTTGAATGGCATCAGGTATCAACGGGTTGCGAAAGTCACCGCGTGACTTTGCCTTCTATCCGAGCAACTGGAATTGAATAATTTCCATAGAACTGAGTATACAATCTAGAGATAAACCCGGAGAACCCTGAGCTACGGAGCTCTGACTTTCCCGTAGCACGAGCGAAATTAGATGCCTTACATGTTCCACCCACGCCTGTGAAGTGACATGCATTGCTGCTGGCCGTCTTTCTTGCACATGAACACTCCACTACCGAAGGGACAACCCTCTCCCCCCTCCCCCCTCTTCCCCTTCTTTCGTCAATGGAAGTGTAGGTGTAAGTGAGTTCGGGGTAAGCAGGTACAACACATGGTCTCTTTATGCTTTGCGCCTTGGTGCCTCTCTTCCTCTCTCTCTCCTTTTGGGAATGGTCAACAGGAGAGGAAGGGGACGGAGATTTAATGCACTAATTACGATGACTGGAAGTTCGTCTTGGAACTCTTTCCCCTCGAGTCATGACGGATGATCATCAGTTTGGGGTGTGGGGGGAAGTGGGGGGAAGGGGGAAGGGGGCAGGGGGGAGGGTACCTACTCAGGGGTCCAGCCCTGACTGAAAATTTGGGGAGGAGGAGGGGGGTGTCCATTTTCGGCATGCCTCCCCCCGTTCCCAGAAACCGGGACATCCAGCATGCAAGCAAAGATTAGCTTTATTGAAATAGCTTCTTTAGGGTCCCATCATGCCTGCCTGTGGTAGTTCAGTAATTAGTAAGACAGTAGTGCCATTTTGCTAGAGAACAACTCGACCCTTTGCTTCTTACAATCCAGGAAGACCCCAAAGAGATCGACACAGCCAGAAAAGATCGTGGGTGCGGATACTACGCTCACCGTGCCGTGCCTCAAGCACACCAGCAATATGCGGCCGTCTCTATTGGGAGAATAATGATACGTAAAGCAACAACTACTATCCTGCGAGTCGTATCCTCTGGTAGTCTTCTCCTAGCCTCTTGCGCGATTTTCCTTCCTTCAATGGAGGGGAGAGAGAGAGGGGGAGGGGAGGGAGGCAGTCCGACATCCGAATGGATTGGTAGGGTGACATCGCCATCTCAGTCATTCCCCAAAGGACAGGGCGAAGGACGAGTTCGGTCTGTATGTACATACTGTACGTAGAAGGCCAACTCCGGACCAGCTTACTTCTGAGCAAGGCGCACCCACAAAACAAGCCATCGTGCCGGAGGTGCCCCCGTAGCGCTTCATCTTCAATCCGGGGTAAGCCCCTCCCTTCCCACCCCCCTCCATCGAACGTGTCTGAACTGTAAAGAACAAGCCGCCATGCAGACTCGAGCACAAAGATCAGATAGAAGATTCCTTGGAGGGCTGCAAGCTCTGCTCTGTACTGTACTCTGGCCATGGCATCGTCCGCTTTTATGAGATCTGAGTTGCGAATTGCTGCTAACATCCTATGCTAGAATGGAGAAAGAGCCGTTAGAAAGGCGACAAGGGTTTCGCGCCGGTTTCAACTTTCTTCAACCTTTTTCCTTTAAAGATCATAGAGTTTTAGACTATGTTTGATCGACTCGTAACGGGCGGCAAGAAGCAAAGTATACGGTAGGTTGGGGCTGGATTGCCACATGATCCTTGTCGAAGAAGGGACCAATCTTTCCACTCATCTGTCAATCCCATCGAACATTCATCGATCGTCGAACAAGGCCCGAATACTTGAGCAAGAACACGAACCTACTGCTCTTCTTCATTCACCCTTGCATTTTTTCATATGAGATCGCCCCAATCCTTTCCCTCCCCCCCTGCCCCTATGGGTGTGTGTGTGGCCTGGGTAGTCAGGCTCGGTGCATAATCTAGAAATCGCGAGTCCGGTTCCTCGAACGAAAGGTCGCATTCAGAATTTATCCACACTTGAGAGAAAGAGGTGAGGGGAGTGCATTCACTACCTGTTCCTGGTAGTCATCCTGGTAACATGAAGATGATCATCCCAGGGTTCTGGCTGGCCGGGGAAGGCGGGCCGGGAAAGATGGAATGTGACCGCTCAGAAGACCCGGTAGGACGGACCAGGGTCAATCGTCCGACTTAACAAAAGAGTATGGATAAATAGAAAGAGGGCACGGACTGAGGAGCAAGAAAGCAAGAACACTGGCGGGGAAGAGAGAGAGACAGGAAACAGAGTACGGGATAGTTTGAGAGAGCAGTCTGGTCGATAGCGCTCGGGTTTCAAGATTCAATGTCGGTCTGTTGTTAGTCGAAAGCCTCGATCCGGCTATTTCTTTGTATGTTTCAGCTCACTTGGTATCCCTTCCAAGCCATGACCCGTGAAAAACCGTTATCCGTGCGCAATGCAAAGCTTACTAGCTATGTATGTACTGTAGGATCCGGAGTACATCCAGAAAAGACAAAACCCAAAGCTGGGGTTCAGGGATTGGGCCAATAGTCACAGAATGGATTGACGAGGACACCTACGTGGACACATACATACCAGCGCCTGCTTTCATATATCAATATCTTGGAGCCGATCAATTGAGGTCAAATGCCAGGCCCGAACCAAAAAAAAAAGAGAACGAAAATACCTTCTAGATCGTAGAGCCGAATTCCTCCCCCAAGGGCGGAATCAACGGTTAAATGCCAGCCAGAACACATGTCTGAGCTCCTCCTTTCTACGCCAGCTCACATACTTTCGATCGGTTCCTGTAAGCGATCATCCCCAGGGCGAATCCCCGTTGATTGACGGCACCGTTAGCTTTGAAAGAACCCTGTTGCCTTGGAAGTATACAGTCCACCCTCCGGGGGAAGGGAAGGGTTCTCGGGACGTGGTCCCAGAATCGGCAAAAGCGCATGGTACAGCATCACAGGTTATGGTTGCTGGATCCAAGGGCGTCGCGAACTTTGTCGAGGGTTTGGTAGCCGGGAAGGGATACTCCGTGGGTGAGACTGTGCCCATCCTTTGTTTGCGGGGCGCATTGATGGATGCATGGTCCCTTTTTTGCCCCTGTGTCGCTTCTGTTGTTGTTTTTGTTTTTGTTGATGCTGGTAACTGGTGCTGCTTGACATGATGCAGCCGCTGTCCGTTAACACAACACTAGCCCCAACTGCTCCTCCCATGACAGGTCCTCATTTCAGAGCTACAAGTATTGTAGGATGGTGATAGCGGTGGATGACTGCCAATGGTAGAGCCGATGAGACATGCCTTTGATACATGCAATTCCAATACGCGGGGCTTTTGGCAATGACTGGTGAGATCAGTGAGTTGGTCTGTGGTCAGCGGGGAAGTCAGTGGGATTGACCTCGAGTCTCTTGCGCGATCTCCGGAATGATTTACCCCAGTCCATGCCCGGTGGCGCAAAGGCTGTACGTGCGGTACGTACTCCGTCGTAGTCACTCACTTAGTTAGCTACTCAGTAAGTTAACTAACTAGTTAGCCTTAGTTAGCTCTTAGGTAAGGTAAATGTTCTGCGCAGTTTGACCCCACATCATGTGACACCCTCCCCCTTCTCCTCCCCAAATTTTGTCTTGTGACTTGTGCGGGACTGCTTTGCCACTGGCACAGGCTGAGAGTGTGACTGACTGACTGACTGACTGACAGTTAAACTGACTGGGTGTTCCTTTTGCCCCCCCCGCCCCCCACGTTAAGGGGCTGGCAGGGCCCGCACTGCAGGAGAAATGAATTTCCACCGGGTGTTCCGTCTCGAGTCCAATAGCTCCCAAAACAGCTCCCCAGGCTACGCCACAGTCAACGGGTCGGTAGTTACAAGTGCGCTATCGTACTCAAGTAGAACATCACAGAGCGTGATCTCCTCAGGTTCCTCGGCTATTTTCTGTTGGTAACGACGTCAGCTCTGGACTGAATGTGTCCATTTTTCCGGGGGGGGTGATACCCTCCCTCCAAGCCTGCTATGCTGCCCTGCTGAGTGCCCTTTGCCCTTTGCAACCCCCCCCCCCCCCCCGGCTGTTCCACCTGGGCGGTTCGAGACACTATTTGCTCCCTATACCTTTGGCGACCTTCTCGTCCTGGTTGAACATTGATTCAAGGTCATTCTGAACATGACGCCGAATTGACGACAGATCGTCCCTGTAGAAGAGATAACCCGTTCCTTCATGTTGCCTCAAATACGTAGGGAGATCATGGGATGGCGGGATCCTTATTTTTTCTTGTTTCTTTTTTCAATTTCTGTTCATCATTATTGGCTTTCCCTTGATCATCATTCGCAAGATCCTTCGCCTGAAAAAAAAATCGAAATAACAGATGTGGCGGAGGGGTTAAGAAAGCATCGCTTCTGAATAGTGGACTGGCTATCATAAGCTTAGCCGGGGCCGAAGTACCGTGGATGTACAGGACATACTGTACCCCGTAAAATCCGCCCATAGCCTAGCCATGCTGCCATGCATCGGCGCTCTCTTTTCTAGTAGGCTTGAAGGGAAGTCAGTCGAGAGCCGTAGCGGGCTGGGGGCGCAGCTACGTGGCTCGCTCTCCATCGCTATTGTGGAACGATAATCTGCAGGACAGGTCTGGCAGCTGAGCAATTTTGCCAAACGATCATCGACGCTGGCAGCTGCGTGCCCACTATTTTCCTTTTCTTCTACAGAGTATCATTTCCTTTCTTCTAGAGTATTACCCGGTAAAGTACGAGTTACGCGGTGGAGATGTTAGGCTGGGGCGACGAGGAAAGCGAAAAGAGGCATGCGAAAACGAAAGGGCAATAATAATAATAAGCTCACGATCTTTAGCTGATTACCAACCTAAATCCAGAGGTGGGTTAGCTTGTTCAGGCTACCCTTTCTTTCCCGGGGCACACTTCTTGGGAGGAAGGGAGCCTGGAGTGGGCCGGAGGTGTAGAAACATAGTAGGGGGACGGGTGCAGGCGCCGGCGCGCACGCACACGCTGATAAACATTATTGTCTGCATTCGAGAGATACAGACATGAATATGCACGCAGAAGAACAGACGCAGTGGTTTGAGGTCCAATTATTAGGTCGAGAATCTTGCTTTGACACCCGCCGATCGTGCGACTTGATCCAACCGATTTCCATCGACATATATACTTCATTCTCCATCGACTACCTTGGTTGAGGGTTGGAGAGCTCAATGAATGTATGTACTGTATTCAATAGAACTGTAAACCCTCCTAACATGAGGCTTTTACTCCCGTACATGGAACCATTCACCGTGATTCTCCACCAGAGATATCATTCTTCTAGGTGCTGACCTCTTCAGGCACTGTGATTGATCCAAAGCGGTCCCGGGACCAAATGACCAGAAGGTTTTAAACGCCATGCAGATCGGCTCTTTGCTCAACGTCTTCGGGCGACTAAACTCGAGAGGGATATCCGAAAATTTGCGAGGCTTACCGGTAGATAGAATCCTTCAGGCAAACCCCCCCCCCCTCCATTCCTTCCATGGATGATTCGAGTCGGTCGGGTCATACACAATTTACTTCATCTAAATACTCCGTAGACACGAGAGATCGCATCATCACGGCGGCAGTCCCTCCCTCACCCCCTCACTCCTCGGATTTCGCTCGGCTGTTTTCACCCACCACGGGGAAATAACGGGGAGCGGAGGAAGAAGCCACCGTCAGAGATTAAAAAAAGGGTGCTTAGAAGAGAAAGAAGGATGGAGACGGCGAAAAAAAAAGCCAAAATAAGCTAAACGAGATGGGATGGAGGAATCTCTCCGCGTTTACGAGTAGCTTGAACGTTTTGCGGTTGCGGTTGCGGTGGTGCCTTGAACTCGCCTAGAAAAGATGAAACCGAATCTTACAACCGCTGCCCATGTGAGAATCCCCGGGGTGTTTACCTTAGTTTTGTTCATTCGACCCTTCAGACCTAACCTAAAGACCTAGAACCTGCCAGGTGGGAGCATCACATGATTACACAACGTGGGCTGACAGGCGAGGAGAACCAAACAAGAGAGGCAGGCTGTCAGCTAACTCTCTGATTTCTCTCCCTTTCTCTCGTAGTCTCCCCCCTATCTTCATTATTGCTCTCCCCCTCCATCACGACAGGTCGGGTGGTGATGATTGACAGACTGATTGACTGATTGATTGATGATAGTGAATCGGGCAGATCTTCTGCATCCCAGTTCCCCGAGCCACTTACCTGGAGATCCGCGACGAAGGATCGTAGCTGTGGCGTCTTCAGTCTCTCTGATTATACCTAGTTCGGAAGTCAAGTATAAAAACAACGGATGTTTTATCCCCGAGATTTTTTGTTTTTTTTGATTTTTTTTGCAGGGCCCCGTGACGTGAAAAAAAAAATAAAATAAAAAAGGGGGTGCGCGTTAATAAGAAGCCTAAACCAGATAGCCGGGTAATCTAACACCAGATCAAATCTATAGAATGCCTGATAGTAGTAGTAGTGTTGATGTCGTTGGTGCTACACAATCATTCCTCCCCTCCCCCTGGGGATATCCATGTTGGGCTCTTATCATCGTCGTCACTAATGACGAGCGAATTGACAGCTGGCAATCCTCCTATCTTGTGACTATGACTTGGGTCGGGAGGAAAAGTGGAATGAAGCCACTGTGATACTCGATGTATCTGTCGCTAGTTGATACACAGACACAGACACACACACACACACACACATATATCAGCTCACGAATCCGAGAGGGCTCTTTTTGTTCGAATGGATCAATGTCAAGTAGATACGTCCGGGTTGGTGATTGACATTTTAGCGATGCCTCAGGCTCTTGGGGTAGTAACTTCAAGCCCACATCATCCAAGCGTATGTACCCGTACTCCGGGGTTCTCCAATGCCTGAAGACAAACTAGGAGCAGAGAAGGGAGAAAGAGAACATTCTAACCCCCGGCATTGACACATAATTGCTGCAGACCGCAACAGGGAACAGAAACAAGATCATCACCTCCACCAGAAGAAGATAAGGTCAGTGCTATCTAGGTAGGTAAGACGATCACCCAGATCGGAACCGCGGCGCTCTTCCCCGGTATGCGACTCCGCCTGGGGGCATTTGAGATACTACATACCACCGGCGAATACTTGCAGAGTACGTATTGCGCGGCGTACCAGCAAGGTAGTTCGAGGCGGGGACGGGGGTTGTGCTCAGGCCATTTCAGCCAGAATGATTGTCCCAGGATACATTGATAGATCATATGGCATGGCAATGTTTTTGTTGTTGTTGTTGTTTGAAACAAATAACATACGGAGAGAGACTGAATGGGATAAGAAGATCAGGCAGAGATGCCTCAGGATCAGATCGAGGCCAACTACGAAACCAGCTACCGACGATATTGGCTCATCTTCGGGAATAAAAACGTGGCTAGACCCAAGTGTCAAGGGTAGAAAATCCACGGGTCGTTGAAGGCATTATCTCGCTGCGACATGCACCCGAAATTAGGTCCGTGGCGAAAGTAGTCGACAAAACAGTGACAGTCAGCAGACACCAACAAAATGGCCACCGAAGAGGGCAGGTGAGAGATGAGCTGTCAAATGCCCCTGATGAGGCGAGAAATGGATTTAGGCAGTAAGTGCCTAGAATTGACAGCGACAGGGGGGGGGGAGGGTAGATGTGTGGGAAGGAGGGAAGGGGACATTGAGAGGGACTGAAGGGGACTAGAAACAATGATGGAAGTGGCTATATTCATTAGGTCTATCAATAGTGGCACTACTGGTACTGTAGGCGAGTTGACAAGTGCGGAGTGATATCAGCAGTATCTTGTCTAAGCCAATCGTTCGGGATCCATTTTTGGGGGAAGTCAAGTGACCCGACGGAATTGACGGGGTTGAACTCATCCAATGTAAGTAAATGATGTATATTCGGTACTCCGTAGTTAGGTTAGGTCTTGTTAGTGAACGGATGTTTCTCTTGCGGCCTTAGTCAGCGGTCAAGCTGGTCACAGGACAAGGTGATCTTTGTTCTGAATGATTGTCTAGAACATCCCCTGCGCGGTGAGTGCTTTGCTGATTGTGATACGTAATGCAGTCAGTCACCTTGGGTTGATTTGTATACTAGGGGAAAGTATTGGAATATCTTTCCTGGCAGGAATACCTGCCTCTAACGCTTGAGAAGGTATGTCTGGAGGGTGGGAGAGTCTTCCTTCATACTTCATCCGGTACCAAATTTAGCGAGAGAGTCAAGCCTCAAATCGGTTGCAGCCAAGTACAAACAAGTACTTGAGGGAAGCAGAGAGAAGCGCTGCTGCGTTCACCGGCCAAAGTTACCCTTCTGGTGGAGGAATTGAGTATCATTCCGAGGTCCTATACACAAGGGTACTAGGTAACAAGTTCGTACTTTGTTTTCGTAGCCCCACTCCGGAAACAGACCGGTAAATTTACACTAGTCATGACAATGTATGAAATACCAGACGCCCTGCGGGGGTACTCCGGAAGTACCACCATTACCATTCCAAGAATGGAAAAATGCAAGAAAATAAAAATGAAAAGAAAAAAAAAAAAGACAAAATCTATTTTCTCTTCCGAATTATCAGAAAAACAATCACACACATTCACACACGCCCACTTACCTGGCCTACCTACTCGGCACTCTCCCGCTCTCTCCATACATAGGTTCCGGACCACGGAAATGGAGGGAGGAAGAAGAAGAAGGAGGCGCGGCTAGGATCCCTTTCCTGTACATACAGTACGTACATTCACTCTTCTTCTCTCTTACCGCCATCCCTATTGAAACAAGTCCTTTCCCTCGGTACTTGCTGTTATTACTGAGTAGAGTACCTACTTACTGTACACCCTTCATCGGACTTTTCTTTCCCTGTGGCCACCGTCACACTTCCCCCATATTTCCATACTTTTTCCATTTTCCCATAATTTTTATTTCCTTCGATTTTCCCCTTGTACCATTACCAGTTCATACCGAATTACTGTTCTCTCCCACGCCCTCCTCTTCCTCCTCTTCCTCCCCTCCCCCCCCGTCCCATAATCTCAAAGTCTCCACCGACCCGTCGTTTAACTATCTTCCCTTTCCTCATTTTTCTCGCCCGCTCCACCGCGTACTAAGTTTCTCCTCCCCATATTCCTACGGTCGATTTTTTCCCTTCTCTCTTTTCTCTCTTCATTCCCTCCACGCCTCTCCTCGGCAACCTCGCACCTTTCCCCCTCCCCATACTCGACACATCCTCTCCTCTAGACCGGCGGCTCCTTTCGCGAACCTCCAATTTTCGTCCCCAATTGCTTCGACTATTCGTCGTTGCCGGTCTCTACCTTTCTGCCTCGACTATACCCGGACGGGAAAAGAGAATTACCACCCCGTGGCAGACTCCATCCGAACTCGACTCCGACCGTGCATCTCGCGCCTGATCACAACCCGCACCACAATCGCTGATATCTAGATCCGCTGCTTCTTTCGACAGGCAGCTGGGGTGCCATCACTTGCTCAATCGACATTTCTGCAATTTGATTGCGGACTTCCGAACCGAGAAACTCGATCCCATCGACATCGTGGAGGATCAGGGAGCTTCAATTCGCTGCACTTCGCGCCGTACGACCACGCTCGGGGGAGACGGCGACCCCGAAAGTCCCTGGACGGAACACTTAACATCTCTCAACTTGCACCGAATTCGAAATTGTGGCGTCGTTAAAATGCCTTCGCGTTTATCAACCCCCGTTCTGACAGTGGATACGGCCAAAATCCACAAGGTCGACACCGCCAATGCACAGAGCTTACATGGAATGTGGATGGGTAAGCATTGTCGGCTTTTGCAATCAGTCTACTGTGATGGCTGACTAGGATTTTCTCGCCAGTGTTCTCGAAATGCGCCGACTACATGGAAGAGGGACGTCGACTTGAGAATCTCAGCTGGAGACTCTGGACCCGCGAGACATTCTGCGTGGAACCGGAGACTAACAGCGATACCTCGGTTTTGCCACTCCCCCGCACGGACACTTCGGACATGCCAGAACTTTCCGCCAGTGTCGAATCTGCCGCGTCCGACCAGGCTGACAGGATTGAGCAACACATCAAGCGGTCGAAGCTTGATCTCAAGCCTGCAGTTGTTCGTGAGGATTCAAGCCCTCTCTTGAGTCTGGCTCGCGGGAAAGAGAAGCATATCACATCCGAGGGCTTGGAACGCATGGTGCTGAACATCAAGGAGAAGAAGAGCTTGGAGCCTATTCCTCCTCAATCGATGACCACCCCCTTTCCTCCCGTTGTGGATATTACCCCACGCCCGTCCACCCCCACTCCTTCATCCCCTACCGTCTCGACCGCGAAGCGGACGCCCTCACCGCCACCATATCCTCTTCACCAACAGCAGAACCAGTCCACGGAGTCGTGCTCCACCACAGCGCCCGAGGGCAACGAAAGCGACAACAGTGCCTGCGCTGCTGCTTCCGACACCAGTGTTTCTTCTTCCGGCATTATTCCTATGAGATGTGACTTGATCAAGTCCCCGAGCATCGTCCGTGGATTCTCTCCTTCGCTTATATCCTCATCCTACCGATCGCAGCCGAGATTGGCACCCGAGCCTGGACCAGCCAAGCAATCAGGACAGCTTAAGCCTATGCCTTTCAAGAAAAAGGGCGGCATGTTCACACTTGGAGGCTCCTCTGGAGACGACGAGAGCTCCTTTGAAGATCGTATTACGATGCAAGGTCCTCACCGGAGCTCCCTATCGGACGAATTAAGCAAGCCGTCCTCGAGCAACCAAAGTCCGAAGAAGAAGGTGGCGTCCTTCAGAGATGAGAACGGAATTATCAAGCCCACTCGGGAACGGCTCGAGGAGCATGAGGACGCTATCGAGACCGACGATGAAGTCTCTGAGAGCGCCATCGAGGATGACTCTGATTCCGATTGGGAGGATTCGGTCACCGAAAGTGGCCGGTCTAGTGTTGAGGAGCGCGAGCTTTTCCAGCGAGTCGATTCTCGGCCTAACCTCGTCTCCCGTCGGTCGATGCTGACCATGATGATGCATCAACCCACCAAAATGGGCGCAGCATCCCGGTCCACCCCGGCTCTTCAGCGGTCCCGCCTCACTTCACCCAACGGCCCCTCGATCCCGGCTTCACCGCCCGACGACGACGAGGAGAGTCTTACTATGCGCGGCCCTGATGTTCCTCGTTCCAAGCCGATTGTTATGAAGCCTACGCCTCAAGCCATCGCTCATTCGCCCCGCACGACTCGTCGGAATATGCTGGCTACTGAATTGACGGAATCTCTCCGTCGCCACTTGCTTTGGGAGCGTCAGCAAAAGAGCGCCACCGCGAATGCCTTTTTGAAGCGACGCCACACCGCCCACGATATGGCCAATCTGCAAGAGTATCCTGGTCCCAAGGGGGCCCAGAAGGGTCAGACCTCGGGCCAGAATGCAGGTCCCGCAACTAAACCTACCAGCCAAGGGAAGGACAAGACCGGCTCTTGGAATCACTACACCGACTTTGGGCCTTGGGAATACCATGTTAAGGGATGGTAACCACTTCCCTTAGGTTTTACGATCGCTATACCTCGATCTTCGATTATCCTTGAATTTTGTGTCATAACACATCTCATCTGGTGGATATTGTTCATTGACAGTGATACCCGATCATCGAACGCCTTTTTTTTGTTTTGTTTTCACTTCACCATGTAAAGACCATCGATTGATTATCATCCTTGTGACACGTACCATCACGACTGCATTGCATATTGGCGCACTTCGGAATCATCTGGCCTTGTGTTTCGACCTGAACATTTTCTCTTTCGGGTCATTGCTATTTTACTTTTGCTATCTTTACATTGCATTGTGTGGCTGTCTGCTACCCTTATACATGGGGCCACTGGGGGGGATCAAGCGTCTTTTACACAATTAATCTTGTTGTACAGATGAACTTCTCTTCTACGGCGATGCACAGTCGGCAGAGACACCTTTGAAAAAAAGGGTCTCCACTTTTCTTCAACTCTTATGATGCTTTGGGTGGACTTGATGCGCGAGCGGTCCATTGGATTCGTCTTCATCTTTGATCCAGGCGGCGGAACAAAAAAACTGAATTGCGTTTTTGCATACATTGAAATAGCCCGTTTGTTGATTTTTTTTAACGCCTTGCTGATACCAGATACCACGTTCCCCGAATTTTCTTTGCATACTGGCCGACTCTTGAGTCGGCCTGCACATGCCGTGTACGCTACTTGATACTATTTTTTTTCTCATCTACCCAACCGCTGTGTATGGAGGAAGCTCAAAAAAAAGAAGCAAAATTTGAAATAAAAATTCATAACAAAGCAGAGCAATATTTCCGTGAAGTAAGACATTTGCGTCGTATGTTTTGTGAGAGACCACACAAGAATGCCATTGTTTGGATGAGGAGGTGGTTAAGTTGACTAGGTCAGTAGAAATAGACAAGGCATTAGGTAAGTAGTCGTATTCATCATTTTCCTCCCCCCCTCCTTTCTTGGGGCACAGACCTGGCCAGCAGGCCAGCTACCTACACTCACGTATACTATTCGGTGTTCTTCAAACCGCCCACTCTCATTCAGGCAGGTAAGGAGAGGCCGGCACCTAGACCAGCATGGGTTGACTTACTGCTGCGTTAGCATATTACTATGTAGCTAGCTGAGAGCAAAAAAAGAGGGGCCAGACGGGCCAGGCGGGTGTGTTCTAGCCATCCAGCCATCGCAGCCTACATCTAGACACAAGATCAAAGCTCTTCTCTCCTGCCTTGTCTGATACCTGTGCTTACTGAATATTATACATACTCGCAGTAGTGCTCCGTACGTACCTACTCAGGATTTGCTGGATTTGCCCTACGACCATAGACATAGTTATATCCCTGTCACGATCTAGAATCCCGCACAGATCGCTTCTTCACATGCAATGCCGGGCGCGCGGGCGCGCCTTCCCTGTCGCCTCGCTGATATTACGATCCCACCATCTTTTTTTTTTTTTTTTTTTTTTTTTTTTTTGGTTCTGTGTTTCCAGGCGATATTCTCAAAAGAGTTTCTTTTTGCAGATAACAAGGAACGGGAAAAAGGGAAAGGAGGATGCGGGGATAAGTGGTTATGAATGGAATGGGAGGGTTATACTCGATGTTCTTGCTTGAGTCAGTTTTCTTGAAAGAAAGTTAATCTTCCTTTTTTTTTTGTGATTTGGTTCCAGGTTGATGGTTGATGGTGTTCTCTCGTTAGTTGATGGTTCTATTGTTCTGGTCCATGAATCCAGGGGGTGTTGCCATATTTAGGAATCTCTTTCTCTGTTGTGTGGATCTATCTTACCCTGGGGAAGTATTGTTCGAGTGTGAAATGTTGAAAGAAAGAAAAACTCGATGATGTGGTGAGGGGATGAATGTGTGTGAGTGACTGGAGGCGAATTCGGGGAGGCAGTTGATGAACTGTCATTGACATAAGGGTATGACGGGATAGAAGAGAAGGTGAACCACAACCTCCACACACCCTGCAGATCATTCGTGTAAAGCACGTACGGAAGAGCCGGTCGGAGAATCCACGGAGATGATCGTGTTTTGATTTCCTGGAGCCCGGAGGCTTGGGATAAATATAGTAGTGCTTCATGATGACACGGACTGGATACAGTAGTTGACTAGATGGTGGATGGTTGTCGGGGAACAAATAAGTCATCATCATTGACTTCGAATTCACGAGTGGACATGCTCTTTTGTTCTCTTCTGTCCTGTGTTCTTGTCGGAGTCCACGATGAATCTCTGATATGGAAGAAAGTCTATCGGATTGTGGTGTGTTACTATATCGGTCGCATTTCCAGAGTCTTGGTATATCAGCTGAGGGGGTGGACCGTGGATGGATTGAACCCCCCTTTTGATATTCGATCCCTTTTGCGTCACTATTTCCATGTCGAGATCAGGGGACATGCTGTAATCGGTTTCTCGGGGAGGGAAAGATCTTTTCTTCCTCATTAGTCAGTTGGGTTTTGTGGAATGTGGCAACAGACTTGACACTGACAAGCATGTGCTGCTGGTGCGTGGAGAAGCATATGGGGTAAGAGTTGGTTGGTCGCGGACGGAGGTTTGGTAGTCCGTGAGTGGTAAGTACTCGAGTGAATCGATACCATTACGACGACCTACTAATCATAGTTACGAAAGGATGCTTGCATTGAGACTTTCGATTCGATTCTTTTTATCGAATATGAGGATACCAACAGGCGATCAATGCAACCACAAGTTCTAGACTCAAGGCATAAGGCGGGAGACAAGTCATCTGCGTGCGTGTTGCATGGAGTAATTCCCGGGGAGCGCACCGAGATCACTCTTGGACCAGATCCATTGATCTACCTGGAGCCCACCATCTTTAACTCATCCTTTTTCCTTACCCGGTAGTTGGGACTGCTCATAGTCATAGTCTCATACGTAAGTATGTTGTACTGTTGTACCGAGTCCTATGCACTATTGTATAGTGTGTGTGTATGCAGATTGCTTCATAAGTTCATAAGTTTATAGTTCATAGTTCATAGTGACCTAAGCGGGGGAGCTAAATTTGATGTCCGCGTGCGCACTGACAATACTGACAATCTTGGTTGCTGAAGCACCCATGACGTAACCTGGGATCATTATTAATTGTTCTGCCCTGCAAACCAGTCCAAACACCCCGGATCGCTGTCGTCCGTTTTCTTGTCTTGAATTGCTGCTCGACTTGATTCAGGTCTTTTGGTCGTAGGGAAGGGCATTCGGTGAATGCATCTTGTCTGTGTCTGTATAATGATAGTCCCACTCAACGTCTGTCCCTCTTTGCTGAGAAATGGAATACCCAATTGAACAATCAAACAATGAGAAAAAGAAACTAAAAAACACAAAAGCGAAAAAAAAAAACAGGCACGAAAAGCAGAGCGTCGAATCAGAGGGCACAGAATCTCTTCAAGAAGACCCCACATATTCCTGGAATTCCCGATGGCTCTGCACCAATCAATTGGCAAGGCCACGAGGAGGGGAAGGTCCGATTCTGCCCGAAAACGTGGAGCAGCCGACCGTGCAGCGCTTTGCGGCTGGTTGGTTGTTTCCAGTTTTTTTCTCTCTGCCCTTCTCTGTCTTCCAGACCAAGCCGGTGGATCCCGAAAACCCAAAGATGAACCACCGGAACCTTAGGCCTAAGGGGAACTTTACTTGATCGGGCTTACCGTCTCGCTGCAAAGGTCGGGGCAGCGCGACTTTCCTCAGCTGGACTCGTTCACTCCTCCAGTCTCCCTCGAATCCCTCCAGACCTTATCCATATGTCAGTCTCAGAACCAGGTCTTCTCCTTCCATTTGCGGGTCAAATTTACCTTACCAAGTGGGTCGTGTCTCTTGAGATCGGGCAGCAAGGTGATTCGTAGTCGAGGGGCTCTTCTCCTCACCGGTTACAATGCATCTTGTATACCATAACACTGTATCAGCCCTGACAAGATTGGTGGTAACCAACTATGTACTGTCGTACTGTACCTCAGGGCTCCCTTCGTTCCCTTCCTCGGGGGTCCTGGGATCCTGAGTCAGCAACCTTCCGCGACCGGGAGGTCTCGCTGTGTAACTTCATCACAACCTTAATAGCCACGAAACAATCTTGTTTTCATCTTGACTTGATCCAAACCACGAGGCCGGAAGTGGAGCAAACAAGCAGTGTGCCCATAATCTAATTAATTCTTCGAAGAAGTGTATGAACTTTCCGATGTCAATTACGTCGTTTCCCACTCTGCCCCTGGCAGAGATGTCATCGCGAACCGGTTCCCTTTACTCCGTACTCTCTTCCTTCCCTTGCAAGGCAGGGAAAAGTCAAGACTCGGACCGACTCCTGCTTTCAGTTCGGCATGCCGATGCACATCAACTCTTCCTGCATTGCAGAATGGGGTATTCTCGGCGCAACCACACCACTGCAACCGCTGCACATACTTTATTTCCTTGTTATCGTCTTCCCTCGGAGACCTTCTAGACCGGGCCGACCAGATGTTTTTTTTCTTTGCCTCCGACGGAGTACATCGCTCCTTGGGGCCCTGAACGCGTGACGGACGGTCTCGGAGGTGGCCGCAGCCATCACCAGAAGCCGTAATTATTAGCACCGCCACCTCAAACAGAAGTAAAACAGCCGCTCGTTGTGGCAGCACACCGCCGACAAATCAGTTCGCTACCAACTTCACCACCGGGGTCGCGCGTCCTTTTCTGCCGTATCACGTGGCGTAAGCTCCTGCGCCCCGAGGTCTGTATTCGCTCCTTCCAGTTTCAACCTTAGTCCGTTGCGCGCCTCAATAGGAAATCTTGACACTATACAAGACTTACTCGTACAAGCTAGTGGACTCCTAATTGGAAGCAAGGAGCCCGATTCGAGCGGGCCTATCCCGAGAGTTGGGCAGCATTGGCATCCTCAATAATCTCCTCATACCACTCGGTCGGACTTGGCTACTATTCTAGTGTAGCCCACTTGCAATCTACACTACACCAGCCACTGGGGTATGCCGCGTTATGTACAGATCATTATGGTCATAGCTTGCACAATGGGCTGGTATTGTGGGATGGTAAGGAGTATGTTTGACCCTTACTCGATACCAAGCCGATGTACGGGGTCCTCCGTCACCATTGGTAATACTACACTGATACTTCGAGGGCTTCAGATACAGAAACAATGGTAAGAGCATGGAGTATCAAGCACAGGTCTCCTTAGATACCTTCTTTCGATTTGCCAACCTACCGCACTTGTACGCAGTCTACGTTCGAACAAGGCCCAGTATTCTTCAGTATTCAGATTCAGATGTCAAATACTGAATGCAAACTATGTGTCAATGACTAGCACGTTCCCAACGAAGACCTGTTACCGAAGCACACACCAAAGCAGTGATTCGATGGCCCTGAGACGCGGGATGGTCACATGAGCCGAACATCCTTCATCTCACCACCCATCACCTATTCAACACCACCTACCACCAACTACCCCGTAAATACATCCCCCCGAAACTTACACCTACCACTCTTCGTTCTAACCTAGTCTTTCCTCCACCGCATCCGATGGTCCTTCCGAAAAGAGGCGCAAATTACCAAAACACCGCGGGTAATTTACCTCACTGAGCCGAGCTGAGCTGAGATCTTTCCGCATAAGGCAAAAATCCTATCCAGGCTGCCCTGACTGTTACCCAAACCTCCGGAAAAAAAATCGAATACACAGGCAAGTGCCCCCCTTGGGCGAATCAGAGCCCTAGCAACCTAGCCTTTTGACTTCTTCTCGGTCTGGGTTTTCGTTCCATATTCAGGTCGGGCATTCGAGAAGGTTTCTAGAAGAGGTTTAGGCTTGCAAATCGGAAGACTAAATCGGCTTAGATCGGTATTTATGCTTTTTTTTCTTTTTCTTTTTCGTTTCATGGGTGTCAAGGAAACGCGGTACTTGTGTGGGCGCAGCGGCTCGTGGATGGCTGGTCGCGGCCTTGGTATTACCAGATACCTGGTACCTTTTATACCATCTAGTACCTATGCGGGGACCACTGGGTACAGTGCAAGCGGTCACATAGCTTTACTGGTATGTATTGTGCTGTATGCGACTTTCCTGAAGGAAGAAGGATTGTCCGGATATAGGTCCATGGCTGAGGATTTTCTGTCCCTTTCGCAATGGACCAATGGACCAATGGACGGCGAGATAATGCAGTATCATTTTGTATAGCCAGAAAGATCGCGGATGATCATTGATGGTCGGTCGCATCAATCAGCCCCTCACATCCCGGTGGTTACTGTCCGTATAGCACTTCGTACAATTACTTACAGTTGCTGCTGGGGGCTTGCAGACCGCCCTCGAGCGGTTCCTGGGAGAACAGCCGGCCGGCGGCGGCGGCGACCGGCCGTGTGTGTTTATTTACTAGTAGTTCAGCTGCATAAGCATGCATGTTGATTGACACGGGTGATTTAGACGAGAAGCATTGAGATCCCTCCCCCCCTTCTCCTCGCTATTGTTGCCTTTCGATTAAAATAGTTCCCATTTTTGGATTTGGATCGATATTTGCTTATTCTGGTGCGGGTGTCTTTGCTTTTTCGTCAAAGCTTTGCGGCAGACCATAGCTAGCGTTGGCGTTCGTCGGTGACTACTAAACCTATGGACTGGCCCATACCTCTGGGATGTTCATAGCACTGATATCATTCCCCTCCAATCTGTGTTTTCTAAAGTATAGAGGTATCAATCTGGAAAATTACGTAGTGGGAGAGGAGGTTTCCAACGTCAGTCTCTGGGGTGAAGGGGAGGGTGGATGATGATGGGGGAGAGAGGGGGAAAGGCGGAGGACTTTGCTCCGAATTGGTGTAGTGAGTACAGCAAGCAAATGCAAAAAAGCCCCGCTGCTTTTAGATATGGGAGTCATCAACACACAACAAACTAACTTGCTTGCATGATAATTGCATGTCTGACATTGTACCTGTCAAGAGGGGTGGCCAGCCTTTCCCCATCTTTGCAGAAAACCCGCATATCCAATGGCAACGACTACGACTGGAGTTCAAAGCAATAGTAACTTCACTACTGAACTCGGTGGTAATCCGTTCGGATCGGTATGAGGAAGATTGTTTTTTTTTTTTTTTGAAGATGATGGAGGGGGTGATACAGATTGATTGACCTGATGGTTGGTGAGAGAGGGGGACTTTGTTCGGGGAAATCGGATCTCTTCACCCGCGCGCGTTTTCTATTGAGTCCAACTTTAGTTTTGCGCCCTGTGTGCGTGAGCCAAAACTTTCTCTCTCTATCTTGAGAACTTCTTCCGTTGGATTATTCTTACCGTACGCCCTATGGGCTTGGTGGATTTCAAAGAGGCCAACTGGTACCTCCCTTTCTCACTTAGGGTCGAAATACGTGTACAGATAGTAAAGGACCCTGATAGTGCCCCCCCCCTTCCCCGACCGAGACATGCCGCGCGCGTGTGTGTATGGACGGAGTAATCACGGAGAAATAAATTCCTCGATTTCTACAAGCTTACATCTAAATGTCGAGGAGGTTCTGGACCGCCGCGGGCCTTTTTCGTTCGCGCTGAAGGAAGCTTCACAAATTGAATAACTTACAGCCTCCCAATTTGCTTTTTCGTCCCTTCTTCTGCCGAGAGGAGGTTTTGTCTGGTGACTTTTCGTGGGATCTTGAATCTTGAATCTTGAATCTCGAATCTATATGGATCCAGGCTGATGGCGAAGTAGTAGATCTCACCCGTCCAGACTTCGTCGTTTCCCCGACCACTGGCTTGTATGTACTCGGTACTGTACTCTGTAAGTGAAAATATTATTGTCTCGAAATGCGTATACGCGTGGTCGGTGGGTTAGTACCCACATGGCCACAAGTACTTTGTACAGTACTGCTCACTCGTTTAAGGTGTGCCTTTTAAGGTTGACCTTGGCCATTGTTGTTTGGATGGCATCGGGTCAGCTGACTCGGGAACCAGGGTACGTACAGTACTTGCGTCCACGTATAGGTACAGACAGTACCGATCCAATTCCTCATAATAACTCGTGGTCATCTTCAGTGGGTCAATACTTCCGGTATTCCCCTACTCATTCAACATACACAGTACAGTACGAGAAGTCACTAAGATCGACCCCACGAATCATGGTCGAAGAGAGCTCTGTGCGTGTTCGGGGAGTGAGGGGGAGGCGGCGGCGGGCGGGGAAGAATTGGATGACACAGAAAAAGGAGCCCTAAGTTAAACCAGGCACGGTGATTTGGTGGGGGGACTTTGGAGGGGTGGGAAGAGGGGGAAGGGGGGACTCAGTGAGGCTTTTCCCCCACCACCACCACCCCTGCTGAACCTTCTACGGCAGGTTTAATCTCAAGATACCGGATTCTTGGTGTTGTGGCTTGTGTGGATAGGTTCGGTCGGTCGGTCCTTAAGGGTCGCAAACTACTCCGTAACTAAGCTAGCTAGCTACCAAAGAAAAGAGGTCACCTGTCGGTACTTTTCAGTGATACGGAATGCAGCCCATTGTCGTACCTGCCAATCGAGATCGGGATTTTCTGTGGTCTGGAAGGACTTCCAACCCATCGGTACACCTGCGGGGGGGTGGGAGAGGAGGGGAGGGGGCGTTCTTTACTTCCAGCTGGGTTTCTCAGAGTTCTTGTTTTGATTCAGTATTGAAAGTCTTATTTACAAACAGAGGTACTTACACTGTACGGAGGGCTATCTCCGGATTACTACTTGTGGTTTTGCTGGTCTGCCTGCCTGCCTGCCTGCCTGCCTGCTCCCCTGTCCGGCCCTAAGATCTACTAGAAAGAAAGGTAGATGAAGTCACCGATGATTGAATAGACGATTGTTTTGTACCATTGGATTGTTGCACCTGCCAGTCTACATCTCGCCAACCAGACTGTTTCTTCTCTATCTGCAAACGCATTGGCCGGGACACCACTGTCCACACTGTCTTTGCCCATTCATTCTTCATGCCACAACGATGCTACATGATGCATATGCAAGCCGGAGAACCCGACTCCCCACCTCCTGCATGCAACGGTGCTGAGAGTTCGGTGCACCGAGTGCACACAACTGTCTCAGGCTCATTTCACGCGGCAGATTGGGGAAGGGGCATATGGAGCATTCTTTTATCTTTTGTGGAGTCAATATAGCATTGCCTGTGGCTTGAAGCCATTGCATCTAGACCAAGGCGTCATGGAGACAAGAAGAGCAAAAAAAAGCAAAGTTAACCCATTACAATGGTGGTGGTCAGCCAGCTTATCCACAAGCATGTCATCTCATCTTTCATGCAGCATGAAGGTCGAAGCTCTCCATTAAGATTGAAGTGTTTCTCTCCTTTTCACTCCTCAAGGTGGGTGACTACAGCACGATCCTGAATGCTATCACATAGCCCAGGTGGCAGGGGAAGCAGGCATCAGATGGCCCTCTGGATTTCTGACAGAGACAGTGGACAACGCACATCGGTCGACGTTTGGTGACTTTGACTACGGAAACAAAGTGCATCCCTCTACGTGGCAACGGTCAATGGTGCACATGAGGGTGACTGCAGCATTGACTGCTTTCTTGTTATTCGTGTTCGTCTCGGACTCATTTCCTGTTCCAATCGGGGAGATCGCCTATCTATCAGGATTGGATATTGCGCGGAGAGAGAAAGCATTTTGCAACCGAATCTCAATTCGGCAGCAGTTCATGACCACTGCAGTCCTACTCAATGTCAGAGTGGAAAGCTGCAGCGGTTTCTATCGCTTTGACAGATCGAAATACATCTTCTGCTAACTATGGGCCCAGTTTCCCCGGACTTGTTTTCCCCGCGATGCTTGCTGATCGTCGCGTCAATGGACATTTCAAGATTATCCTTTTGATGAATGATAGATTCCAGAATGAAAATCAAGACAGAGCATGGTCACGGGGGTAGAACAGATGGTGACTCGATGATATCAGAAGCCATCACGTGGTCACCCTCCAGCGTCATTTGTACTCCCCTCCTTGACATGCTTTCTTTCTTTCTTTCTTTCTTTCTTTCCTTCTCTTCCCTCTTCAAATCAACTACAACAACAGCAACAACAACAACAACGGGAACGCCTCCCAGCGCCTCCCGTCTTCAAACCGGATCAGGTACTTTTTGTGGCTGCAGCTACTGGATCCCGGCTCTGTCTTCGTTGGCCAGGACCTGGCGACTTGTCGATCTCCGGGTCACCAGATCTCTGCGTTGGCAGTTCGATCACAGCGACTGAGAGGGTGTGAGCAGAAGAGCCCTTGCTCCTTAACCCCCGGGGTTCAACGCGCAGACAAAGTCGCCGTCCATAACTATGAGTATTCCGTAACAGCATTTATTCTTGCTTAGCGACCTTTGCGCCGATCGATACGGCATCTGTTCCCTTCCCCCTCCCCCCCCTTCTCGGCCATTCCTTCGATCTCACGCGTGATCTCTTGGGACTGCCGGGGGACGACAGGATTCCCTTGTTTTGGATTTCTCTCGATAACTTACCACTTTCTTAGCTTTTGCTTCTCTTGTGAAATCCCGTCATTGGGGATCTCCAATCCCGGTCTTTGACCGTGTTCTCGCGCCAGATGTTATCTGGATAGACCATGAGGTCAGCATCATGCTCCACGTCAACCATACGATTGCGCAACATCGTCCCGCGTCATGAGCCTCTCTCTCTATAGCTCCTAGAGTCAGTTGGTTCATCTACACCGGTCTCTACATACTTTAAGTACATACCCTTCTCATTTGGCCTAGACAGCCGCCGCCTCGGTTTCTAGACTAATGCGCCATCGTATTCCAAGGTCCAGGCCTGGTCGATCGGCGCCTATTCCTTGTCTGCCCCCTCTTCCTCCCTTTACCCATGCTCGTCACTTTCCCATGTGCAATATGCATACCGAGTACCTTCCTGTCTCAATGAATTGTGATGTCATGGTCATGATAGAACTATAAGTTAGTGCTCGAGCTTTGATTGATCTTCCGACCTTCCGCTCATCCAAAAGGAAACTCCAAAAAAAAGATAACGAAACTGATCCGCTGAGGATGGATAATCATCCAGCCTCTCAGTGGCAGACGTTTCCCCCCCCTCCCCCCCTGTCTTTTTCTCACGTCACTTTCTTCATTTCTTTTTTTTTTTTCCTTTCCCCGTCGTCATTCCCTTCCAAACCGCGTTGGATTCACAGGTTTAAAAAAAGAAGAAGAAAAATCCCCTGAATCCGACATATCGGCCCGCAACTTTTAAGGGTCACACGCCCTTGGAACAGGAAACTCTTATTTTGACATAGACGGTGTGTGTCGGACAATTTTATTTTTCGTTCCCCTTCTTTCCGCGGATAATCTTGTTTTCTGGAACAGTGGGCAAACACCCCCCCTGAAATCAGCCTCAGAGAGGAGGAGGGGGGCGGAGGCTGGACGTACGGCGTTATGTGTTCGGCATTTCTTTATACGCAGTAGTAGAGATGGATGTACTCCGTAAGTAGATGAAGATGTTAGTTGACGATGGTAAATAACCCCTGACTGGATGGCCGCAGAGGGGCGCCGGGGTTCTGTGACATCCACAGATCATGCCACCTCCACCTCCCACCAGAAAGTAATCAAACAGAGCAAAAGGTCTTCTTGTATCATCTGAGCTTTGTGGACATCCTGTTCATGAATGCAGAGCATTGGCTCTGGAGCTATAGAGGGAGACAAGATGCCGATAATATCGTCGGAACGGAGTTAATGTCTAATGCTTGCGCTCGCTGGCTCGCTCGCTTTACCTTACGGGCGAGCTAGCGAGCGTGCTTATTCTGTTGATTGTATGCAATTGTTACCTGTTGCTTCGAATCTCTGATGCCAGCGGACTGCTGGTTGACTGCCTGCCTGCCTTGCCCCTACCGCGTGTGCGGTGGCTATTATCTCTCTCCCTTTTGTAACCTCAGCCTGTACAGTATGATTACTAGTACTAGTACTATTTCTCGTCTTCGACGCCGATGGAAGGACGGACAGGGAGTGGAGGGATTTGCTACTCTGGTCGGCATTCTTGGGCGATGATGTCGGACAGGTGCGACGAGGGTTTGTGGGTCCGGAGGAGAGGAAGGGGGGAAGGAGAGACGTTCAACATTTGTGGTGTTTCTTTACTTCGGTCGGGGCTTTTGCTCTGGTGTGCGGCGGTGTATCTCTTAGCCTTTTTATCTACCTTGTTTGGGGTGTGGATGTAAGGGTTGTGTAGGGGTCATGGGAGGTTGGTTCGTGAGGATGGGTTGGGGTAAAGACTTTATGGGTATAAGGACTTTGCGTAGCTGGTACTTCTTAGGATGAAATTTGTTCGTTGTAACGGGGCTGGTCCCCATTGCTAATGTAAGGTGGTTTTCTTATGGTACATTGAAGGCGTTGATCCGAATTAAAAATGGTAAATGATGTAGTGGGCGGAGTTGAAAAGAACAGCCGCGAAGAAAGAAAAAAGAAAGAGGCGTCATCAATCCATCAGGTCAGACACACGAGAACTCTCTTATGCCCGAAGTGTCCTCAAGAAAGCGAGAGGGATAGGGAAAGAGCAGGGGAAATCATTTAGATTGCCTTCTCGGACCGACGTTCCCAGTGCACCATGGCTGGCTTCAGCGGACCTGAGAACATGGTCGAGTAGTCGGTTCCTGGAACTCCCTTCTTGCCCTCCAGGTTGTAGACCCGCAGATGGCGCACAAAGGTCGCAACGATGGTGGTCAGGTTGAGGTAGGCAAACTTCTCGCCAATGCAGCGGTGACGGCCAGCTCCGAAGGGGAGGTAGGGACTGGCGGTGCCCTTGGAGACGGCGCCGTAGCCGTAGTCAACCATCTCGCCGCCGTCTTCCTCCTTCTCCACCTGATCGTCCCAGCGGTGCGGATCCCACTTGCTCGCATTGGGGAAGAACTCGTCGCTCTGAGCGGTGACACCGGGTGAGGCCAGCAGCACATGGCCGGTGGGCACGACCAAGTTGGTACCGGGCACTGGCATGTCGCACTTGACCTTACGCATGATGGAATGGATGGACGAGTGGAGGCGGAGGGTTTCCTTGATGACACTCTTGTGCAAGGGCAGCTTGTCGATGTCCTCATACTGCAGCGGGGCGAATGTTCCGTCCGCTTCGTGGCGGAGGTTGGAGACTTGTTCCTGGTAGAGGTCATCGAGGTAATGAGGTTCGGAGGCCAAGCGAAGCAATATCCAAGCGCTGATGGAGGCACTCGAGTGCTGGCCCGCCAGGAGCAGGGTGATCATGATATGCGCGATCTCATGGTCCGGCACCGGCTGTCCGTTCTTGTACGTGCAGTGCATCAGGTTCCACATCATGTCGGATTTCTCCTCATCAGGGTTCTTGCGGCGTTGATCCAGGATCTCCGTGTAGATCTCGCGCATGCGGGCATGCGCCACGTCCCGCTGGCGGTTGTGCGGCAACGGCGCCCACGGCAGCATGAAGTTGATTGGACTAAAGCCCTTTTCGAGGTCGTGGTAGAGGTCGGCGAATTCGGAGGTCAGTTTGCTGCGGACCTCCTCCCCTTGCAGGGCGCGCGCTGCGGTGTAGATCGTGAGCTCGGACATGGCGGCGGGAACGTCGAACACCCCGGAGCTTCCCTGGAACCAGGGCGAGGTGCGCAGGAAGTCCAGCGTCTCCTGCTCAATCAATTGCACGTGCGATTCGAGCGCGGTTTGCGTGAGACCGTACTTGACGAATTTCTTCTGTTCCATGAGCTTGGAGTTGGGGCAGTCGTACACCACATCGGCTCCGAAGACCGGGGTGGTCAGGGGGGAATACACCTCCTCGGCGTTCGCGTCCTTGAGTTTCGCATTGAGGATGAATTCGTTGCCTTGAATACCTAGATACACCGTGGTCTTTTGTCCCAGCAGCACGAATGTGAAGATATCGCCGTACTGTTTACATCACCGTTGAGTCAGCTCGTACAAGTCCAGTAAATTGTGGCTGCGGAGGCACTGACCTTTTCTCGGTTGGAGAAGAAGAAGGCGTAGGGGTCCATGCCATAGGTGATGGTATTCCCCAAAAATGGAATCCAGTGGAAGACGACGGGGGGCTCATTCTTGTTCCGAAATAGCAATTGGCGCAAGACATTCAGCGCAACGATGATCACGAATCCTGCGGCCGCATAGGCGCTGGCGACAGCAAAGGATGTCATGCCGGTGGAGTGCTCAGAGATGAGTGGATTCAAACACAGAGCAGAGATGGTTACAAGAGGGAAGAAATCATCATCTGGACGAAAGAAAGAGTGAACTGGAGAAATGGAGATGAGAGAGGAAAGAAAGGCCAGGCAGATTTCCAGCGTCTCCAGATTATCCACTGCGCAGAGCTCTCCGTGTTATCTTATTAGCCAGGACTGCCAGGCACCAGGACCAGCAGAGCCCCTGGATATTGATTGACCGACCATTCACTGGCCAGTCAGGGAACAAAGAGCTCGGCATGAACATGGACCCAGAGCCGAGTCAGACCACTTGGACTGTGAACTGGAACAATAATAATAATGCTGTAAAACATCGAACCATGCTTGAAACCTCAGGTAAGGAGCAAAAAGAGTGCTTTGAGGGGAACTGCCTGGACTCGGTGGATGCACTGGAAATCTCCACACTTGCCCGTTTGGGCCATTCTCGAAGCAAATCAATCGTATTGAATACGCCTCCCTGCCATTGGTCGACCCACCAGAGAGGGGCTCTGGCCATAATCAATGCCTGAGGCAGCAACCAGCATTAACGCACCACACTAATTAACTACCTTATTATTGAGTACACAAAACTTATGCCAAAGAAAGGGCTGGGTACTGCAAGACTAGCTTGTGGAGTGAGACAGACACTCAGACACCTGCTCGAGATTCACTGCACTCACACTGTGGCAAGCAGGTGAGTCATGGAGGTGATCAGAATGAGTAATCAGTGGTAATCATGATGATGACGCTGTGCCCGTCCCATTCGAGACTAGCTTCGGCGGAGCTTGATCGCCGCCCTGGCCATAACTTATATCTACATCACATTCTGTATACACTTGGTCATTGTACATACTCCTAGCACATCTATTTGCCATCCAAGACTCAGATTGTCCCAGGCATTTGATCAAGATCTGTCTATATCGAAGAGCAACCATGAGCACCACGCAGTCCGGGAGCTCTGGCACTGCCACCTCTGGCTCACCCCACCGACCCATCTCAAAAGCAGAAGCATCGAATCCCAGAGAATTCCAGCTTAACCAGTTACGGCGTCGCTTTCGCCCACAGGAAAGCAGTGATGACGCCGGAACCACGGCGACTTTCGGGCTTACCCCCTCTGATCCCGACTTCCCCTTCGAAATGGATAAGCTACAGTGCATTCTACACGTCCCTCGAACTTACCCGACTCAAGGACGTCCCACGATCAGAGTCACCAATCCCGAAATGGGAAGCGCATTCCAAGAGAATGTTGCTAGAGGCTTCGATGACATTGTTGACAGCACCATCAGAAGCGGCAGCCGTGGGACGCTGCTCAGCTACATGAACACTCTAGACCGACATCTCGAGCGCTTGCTGACGACTTTGGAACGGGGACCTACGCTCAAGTTTGTGCCCAACACAACAGCAAGCAAACCACAGTCAGCGGTGGTCCAGAAGCTGTCACGAGACATGGAGTCGCTCGCTGTGTCTTCGTCAACCTCTCAGCCTCGGACCCAAGTGCTGTCGACCCCCAAACCTGCCCCGCTTCCGACTTACACCGCGGCTGAGAAGGCCCAGGCGGAAAAGCGACGAGCAGCGGAGACGAAACAATTAGAGGCTCGACTGGGTAGATTGTCTTCTTTCCAGAAGCTCAGTGACGGTCTCTCTTTTCTCATCCCTATTCAGCCGGCCAAAATCGATCGGCTACCTGTGCTCCTCCGGTCTGTGAAGGCTGTCAAATTGCAGGTGCCTCTATTGTACCCGCTTGAGCCCAGCGCGATTGAACTGAACAGTATGGAAGGCCCAGAGGCTCGAGCTGTCGAAGCAGGCTTCGGCAAGTGGGTTCAAAACAACTTAAACCTGAATCTGATGTCGCAGGTCAATTATCTCACCAGCAATATGCTTAATTTCTCCAAGACGCCAGTGGAAAGCGCTCCCGCTCCAGTTGCAATATCCGAGATTCCAGATTCTAAGCCATTAGAGGCAGCTGCAACAGGTCCGCCGGTTCCAGAATCCGTGGCGACGGACAAACCCCATGTCCATGTTGTGCCCCGACCTCCGGAATGGAACGTGGGTGGTGACAGTAGTGCTTCTGAGGAGACGGATTTCACCGAGTCTGACGAGGAACCCACGGAAGACGACGAAGACGGAGGCGCTCCTGTTCCCGATCTTCCCGAGCCTACCAATGTTGAACGCGGCGTTGCTCTCTCCTTCCCATTCCTGGAACTCTACGGGATTGAGCTTCTGGAGCTCGTCGGTCTTTATATCACAATTAAATGCGATCGATGCAAGGAGACGATGGATGTGAGAAATATTCCTCAGATCAAAGACAAAAATGACGAGCTGTCTCTCAAAGTGGAGACATGCAAGAAGTGTGCAAACACGATGAGCATGGGTAAGACGATGCGCTCCAGTACTCAACGCCTTAGCTTCAAAGATTCTCATTTTGATCTGTAGGATTCCGTCGTCAGTTGATGCATCCCACCGCGACTCGAGCTGGCTATCTGGACTTGGATGGATGCACTGTAGTCGATCTTCTCCCTAGGTAAGCAGATACTCTGCTTTGAACGGAGTGCTCCCTCTGTCATGGCCTCTGTTATAGTAGAGTATGCACTAACAACCGCTGCAGTAGCTTTATACCCACGTGCGCGGAATGCTCGACGCCATTTCCGAGCCCTGGAATTGTGGCGGTTCGTGGCGAAAGCGCAATGGCTAACTGCCGCCAGTGCCATCGCAAAATGGGTACGTATATTCTTGCCAAGGCCATTGATCATTCATTATACTTATCTGCGCCAGTTCTCAAGGTCCCGGAGGTGAAGTTTCTCAAAGTCGGGTCTGCAGCATGTAAGTATTCCAAGTCTCGCATCTAGGATCAACCCCCTCACACGTTCAATACAGTCTCTTCTCGTGATCGTCCCCCTCCCCGAAAGAAGGTATGATTCACAATCCAGATCTACTCGCAATCAAGCGCATACTGATATGATATCAGCCCAAGGAGGTCCTCGGCATCGTCGCCGGCCAAGAACTGCCCCGTCGCGGCCGGTGCTCGCATTACGGGAAAAGCTATCGCTGGTTCAGGTACGCCATCGCCTAGAGCCCACACACAAAGAAACGAAATAGTATACCCATGCTAACATCCTCCGCCCTACAGATTCAGCTGCTGCGCCAAGGTCTTTCCGTGCGACAAGTATGACACCCACCCCGCCATCCCATAAACATACTAATCGACTCCACAGATGCCACGATGCGGCCACTGACCACCCCAATGAACATGCAAACCGCATGATCTGGTAAGCAGCAACTACCGACTCAGGGTGTCCGCACGATAAAAACCTCGAAACTAATCTGTCATATAATTCAGTGGCTTCTGTTCCCGGGAACAAATCTACCGCCCGGAGAACTGTGGGATTTGCCGCGCCGTCCTGATCGGTAAAGCCGGAAGTGGCTTCTGGGAAGGCGGGAAAGGCACCCGGAATAAGACCCTGATGAGTAGGAAAGGTAGGTTGCGCGTTCTCCTCTATCGAATCTTAATTTTTCGGATTTGATATGCCCCTCTTGTGAGATTCTCCGCTAACGCTGTGCGAAACACAGATCCACGCAAGTATAAGCGTCGTGGTGGCACGACGCCTGGCGGTTCGTCCAAGAAGACTTAGGTTGTTCGGGCCTGAGGCTCATTCTGCTAAGAGCGGGTGAGATAGAGAAGTAAAGGAGGCCCTGCAATGAGACACACTTCTTGGTCCTGGGCGCTTGCTCGCCTCCACCCCCCGTATTCGTCCCGAGCTGCTGGCTTGTCCGTGGGCTGGAAGCATTTGTCCTTCTCGCCCCTTCTCCGCTGGGGAGGAGAAAGATGGAGGGTTACGGCAATGTGACGGATGACTACTGCTTCTGTTTTCGTGATAAATTATGCTGGACTGGCTAGCTGCAGGCTGGCATGCAAACAGGCTGACGTTAAGAGTCTCGTGGGCTGGCTGAAGGACATCATTGCCGTCTGGACAGCAAACTGCACATAGGTCATGGTTGACGAGATTTGAGGTCGTAGTTCCCCGAGAACCTGTAAATATGGAGTCGAGATGTCGATGGAGGTAGCCATTACGAATGATCGGTCGCGTATAGCGTGGATACTACATAGACTACATATTTCCAACTTCACAAAATCATACATACTCTGGACTAAAGAAATACTGAATCCTGCTGTGCGAAGCATCGCCCTAGGTGAGTTTTATCTTTCTAACGTTGCTGAAGCCTCGAGTTCGATACAACGCGTCCGTCGTGAAATAGTCCGAGACCTTGGTCAAAGATAGGTGTACCCGACGCGCACATAGCTTTTGCCATGCATCTTATAGCCAGCTCCTCTACTCGTCATTGATACTTCTGTAAGAGCTGAAATATTAGCCAAAGCTTCATTCCAACTAGCAGAACAACCCGACCAACATTCTCGGTTCCAGTACCTAAAAGCAATCCTCTTTGTATATACCAGAGTGCTTCCAGTATAAAGTCCTAGGCAATGACAAAGCTTGCCATACCCCCCTCACCTTCACTAACCCTCCCATACCCGTAGAGCTGACAAAGTCACCAGGGAAGCATACACCCAACCCAGAAGCGCACAAGGCTGCATACACAGACAGCAGAGTAGGACGAGCCATGACCGTATCATATAGGCTATAACATTCACCATCGTCCTAGTGGCAAGGCAGATCGTATTATCGCACTAGTGCGTATTGTCGTGCCTGCGTATAGAACGCAGCGGTGCCCTGCAGATCGTCCATATCTTGCGTCGTGACCGTCGCAGGCATGGTGTCTGGTGAACGTGTTTGTTTCTCTTTCTTTTTTTCTTCTCCCCTCTTCCTGTTGTTCTTCATCTTTCTCCCTGACTGCAAATTTTCTCCTTCCAGTTCTTTGAGCTTGATCCCAGACTTCACAGGGCTGTGGCAGTTGGCACGCTTTCCTCGTTTACAGAATAAGAAAGCTGTGCACACGACTATTGTCATCAGTAAAGTTCATTCGGGCTCACGTCCTGAAATCAAGTCTCTCAGATAGAGACCGGGTGTTGAGCAGTGTGAGCGGTCACACAGGGTGAAGTTCATCATGTTTAACCGCGGTAAGTATATCTTTCATAACCAAGGGAGTTGTCTTATAGGGGCTTTATGCATAAGCCAGTCTTCTTTGGGGATCTTTATGTTCTCTCAGCTTTGAAGCTGGCTTTATATGCGTGTGATTATGTTCTTGGGACCGTTGGGTTCTCTTTTCATCTGAAACTGCGGCAACAACAAGAGATATCTGTATGATGAAGAATGGTTCTTAGTTGAACAGGTTGACCGAGGAGGAGTCTGATATTGCGGCTTGATATCCTGAGTCGGGAGGGAGCCAAACTGAGTTTCGGAGACGAATTATGCTGACAATGCTCGAATCAGAGAACAGAGCCAGACGCAGACCATCGGGACGGCCACTGCCCACTGTCCCGCAGATTCTCGAAGGCATTGAGCTGGAAGAAGTGGTCGATTGTCTGCCATCAGTTCACCAAGTCCTCAGCAATCGTGAGGCAGCCGATTCAGGTTCAGGCGTTGTCCAAAGATCTTCCAACAGACCAAGGCCATTGGTCAGTGCATCCCTTCATCTCCTTTTGCTCAGTGCCATTCTTTATGAGAAGATGAATGACTTACGGTTCTCTCATATCAGACGTTGGATGAAGCCAGTGTGGAAGCATTTGCAATCAACCGTTCTCCACATGGACAGCCCGCTAGAACCACGCGACTTCTTCCACCTCCTTACGGCTCATATCATCCACCTAGAGCTGCTCTAGTGGCTGCACATTCCGCCCATCCTCTCCTACAGCAGCCTCCGGCTTCCACCGCGGAAGGGTCGAGGCTGACGGCCGCACCGGCTGCTCCTGTCATCGTGGTGACCGATCCCGATGGTGATCAGCGAGCCCTAAGCACGGAAGACGATTTTCTCTTTCCAGTGCCTCCTCCGGTGTACTCATCGCCCCAACCAGGTATTCCTCTTCCCCATGTAGCCGAAGAACCCCGCGGACAAGCTTATGACATATTAGAGGAGTTCCGGGAGGGGCAATCCCGCAGATCCACAGTACAATCCTCCCACCTCTCCCATCATTGGCAGCCTCGGCCGGTCCGCAACTACTCGTCGTTTGCCGGAGGGTACCCGCAAGACAACGGGATGGGCCACCGGGGTCTGTCCCCGTCCCCGTCCCCTCCCGGCAGTGAGGTCGTGACCGTGTTCGATGATCAACCTGCTCGGACGGCAAAGTGCGATGTGTGCGATGGCCGCAACACATCTGGCATGAGCAGATGTACGGTGTGCAAGTGGCAGTGCTGTCACAATTGTACCATCCGCAATGGACTTCGCCGATCTCACATTGCCGGGAACGTAGTGCATGTGGCGCCGATCACGCGGGAGGAACTATTACAGAGCAGCACGGAAGCCAGTAGGGCGACACGCAGAACAAAGAGAAAGAAGAAAACGAAAAAGGTGGGTGGTGGTGGTGGTGCAAGGGCGAGTGCGAATGCGAGGAACAACCGCGATTTGGATTCAGTGGGAACAGCCACCGAAGCAAGGTACAACGTGGAGGCAAGTGCTGGTAACTATAAGTCGTTCGTCGATGGGGAGGTGATAGTGCGAGACTTCGGAGCAGTGCCGGAAGCAGAAGGTACGGCGAACATCCCCGCTGGCAGGAACTACAACCGCCGCGAGCCCATCGCTCAAGGCGAACTGCAGCCCATTCGCACATTTCCCAAACCCAAGCAGGGCCAGCAATTTGTCAGTGCAGCGCATCCTCGCTACAGCCACGAGCTCATTTGGGGTCCACCGGCTGGCATCGATGACGCCTTCACCCACAACGCAGATCGTTTTCACCTCCCAGCCACTCCACCTGGTAGACCCGATTACAATGATCAGGAGCTGAAGGATGCGGAGGAGCTTCTTGCCTTCTCAACCGCGGCGACAGCGATAGAAGCAGTAGAGCGAGGTATGTCCCCCGAACATGATGATACTCACAGTCCGGTACTCGATATCTAACAAGGTATACATCTCGCAGCCGGAGGTATTCCAGATAAAGGTCGCATTATCGAAGACGCGAGCGCATTGGCCGAGCAGGAAGTTAAGGAGTACAAGCAGGGCCGTGCGTTGGAAATTCTCAGGAGTATGAATCCGAACCAGCATCAGGAACTCGCGAAGCACGATGCTCTGCAGGTCGAAGCGGAAGGTACTGTGGCAGCCCGCACTGCTGCGCGTCTCAGCCACTTTCCTGGTTCCAGTCGCTAAGCGTAAGTGATCCCATCCCCTCGTTGGGATTCTCCGGCACGGATGCTTGCTTATGGTTCTCAAGCAGACTCACGTCTTTCCCCTCAACGTCACCTATAGATTGGAGAAGCAGCCGTGGCCGAGCATGCTAGATCTAATCTTTCGATACTAGAGCTGAATCTTAAAAAGTTTCTTGTTGGCAAGGGTGTTGCTTTTGATCGGAGATGGAACGGCTCGGGGATGATAAAGCGGCTGATGTGGGACGAGATATTATGGGGGTTTTTAGCTGCGTACGTTAGGTTCTCAGGTTCATCCTGCAAAGCTTCTTATCGCTACAGGATCTAGTAATAATGCGCAAGATAGCACTGAAAATGCAATGTTATTGTACAAAAAGAAAAACAAGCTCCGAAAAGTAGAGAGGACGATGGGTTATAAGTACAACACAAGAGAAATCGAGGAGCCACTTCAGGCGGTACTGTGGCGGGCCCATACACATGCATTTCTTTCGTCAACGATGCCCGCAATCCCTATTCTCAGGGATTTGACAGAGACAAGATTCAAGCCTTCTTGGCAGCCTTCTTGGCAGCCGCAAACTGCTGTCTCAGCTGGAGCAGCTTAAATGTCCGGGTTGGGCGCCAAACACGGCTGCCCAGGACCAATACCCAAGTGAGCAGGAGGAGACTTCCCGCCTGGTGAGCGGAGGCCAAGGGTGTGGGAACCAGATAAAGCAGGGTCGAGATACCCAGACCGACCTGGCAGAAGGCGAAAGCGACCACGCCGTGAACGCCTCTGCGGGCCGAGCGGCCCATCACGCGGTTCACCCTAGGGACCTTGCTGTAAGCCCACAGGGCCATAATGCTGGTGAAGGTAGTCATTGCCAGGATGCGGTGGTCGAGCTGGACCAAGGAGGGGTTCTCCAGCATGTTGCGCCACCAGAGATCCGAGCGATCCTCACGCTGGGAATAACGGGCATCCAAGAGTTCCTCCTTGGGAGGGGTAAGTCCATTGCCCATGTAGGGGAACTCATTGTAAATGAGACCGGCGTCGAGACCGGCGACAAGGGCACCAGACATGGCGGTAACGAAGACCAGGAGAGCCACACCGGCCACAGAGCGACGGAAAACCGTCAGGTGCTTGGAATGGAGTTTCTTGAGTTGCTTCAGACCCTTGTTCACATCGGAGGCGAGGCGTTGAGAGCGCAGGATAGCAAGACCATTCCAGAGCATAGCAGTGTAGCAGACGAAGGCGGCGCCAAGATGCGCGGTGAGACGGTACTGGCTGACGCGAGGGTGGCTGCCGGGGGCGAAGAGGTCTTCCTTGAGTCCAGACGCAACCATCCACCAACCCAGAAATCCTTGGAAACCGATCAAGCCTGCGATACCAGCAAGGCGCAGAGCCATGGGCTTGCTGACCTTCCTTCTAGCGACGAAGTAGATAGCCGGGAGCACGAACGAGAGACCAACAAAGCGGCCCCAGAGACGGTGAATCCATTCCATGTAGTAAATTGACTTGAATTCGGAGAGCGTCATGTTCGGGTTGAGAAGCTGGAATTCGGGGGAGGCACGGTACTTGGCGAATTCGGATTCCCAGTCTTCGTCATTCATAGGAGGGATCGATCCGGTGACGGGGCGCCATTCTGTGATACTCAAACTATACACCAAGTCAGTATAAGCCTCCGCGATCAATCATTGAGAAGACACATACCCTGATTCCGTTAATCTAGTAAGGCCTCCGAATACAACAATACCAAAGACGCTGGCAGCACTAGCCAACAGCCAGTAGGCTACCACCTTGTGAGTGAGAATAGGAAAGAACCGTTTCGGTGCTTGCTCGGGAGCGGCGGCAGAGGCAGCAGACTGAGCCTGGGCGGGCTGGGCGGGCTTCGAGGAACTGGCAGGCTTGGGAGATTTGGCAGACTTGGAAGACTTGGAGGACTTGGAGGCATAGTTTCTCAGACTAGAGGCGAAAGCACCCTTGGCTCTGGCGCGCAGAGAAATGGTATCGAGTGCAGTGCGAGCATTGTCCGGCGCAAAGAACTGCTTGCGCAAAGCGGAAGTGGATGCATAACTCTGGGTTTTAATGAGGCATGGGCGGCAGGTGAAGAATTCCTTTGACAATCGGGGGGCAAGACTCCGCAGCAAAGGCGCGGAAGGCCCCAGGAACGCCATGGTGACGGGTGCCAGGAACAATTGGGACCTGATATGGATTGAGTCGCGGTGTTGATGAAAGTTGGCGGCCGATCAAAAGATCTTCGGAAGGCGGAGGCGGAGCGGCCGAGAGGCACCGTCCAATCAGATATGAAGGATTTGTCGCGAGTCAATTAGCCCATAGTTCGCTACTTGATGACAGTTACTGGGTATTTGGATGAGCAATTCTCGTTCATTTGAAGTTTTTTGTTATTGCTGCTTCTAGAGTGGCCAGTGTACAAATATCGAAATCTCAGAGGTAAATTGATTGTAGTAAAGTTCTGTAGAAAAGGTTACTTATCCAGTGCAAGCCTTCTGGCCTCAGGCACAAAGTCTTAGACCCTGTAACTATACCGTAGTCCCTTTTCTACTCCGTACATGGTCCTCATCTGAATTTGTCTATTTCTGATCCGACATAGATTAAGCACAATCTACAATCCGCAATCCGACAACCAGCTCAGAGGAATCACCCTCCATAACCCACTAATGGCTATTAGAAAGCCATCTCCTGGCCCTTGACAGTAACAAAACGACCACCAACAGACTCTCTTGTTGCGCCATCGATCTAAGTAGATTGCATGTTAGCTTCGCCATGGCAGATAAAAAGCGATTGACCACAAACCAGCTTGACTATTCCGTCCGCACATTCATCGACCTCACTAAACGCAGAGTCCAGTCCAATACTCCTGGCAGCGGCATTGCCCATAGCGGTCTTGACGAATCTGCACACAACCAAGTCAATAAAGCAACACAATACATCATTACCATCACCAACACCACCCCCTCGTATCAAAACATAGTACTATCCCCAACTCACCCCGGATGGATCATAAAGCTCACGAAACCCGGATTCTCCACATGAATCTTCCTCGTGATCCAATTCGCCGCCGCCTTGCTGGCGCCGTACCCCCCACCGGGGAAGTACTCCTCATCCAGTCCGGCAATGCTGCCCATGAAACTGCTAATAGTCACGAACTTCGGCTGCTGCTGCTGCTGCTGGGAGCTCTTGCCCAGGGGCTTGAAAACCGCCTGAAAGAGACGAAGTATGCCGACGGTGTTGACGTCCAGGTGGCGCTGGACTTTGGACAGCGGGACGTCTTCCAGCCGGTAATCATCATCGTAGTAGCCCGCATTGGCAACCACAACGTCGAGGTGGTGGATGTTCTCCGCCTCCTGGAGGTATCGGACGGCTTCGTGGGCGTCGGTGTCCGATTGAGCGTCGATCTTGACTAGGATGAGGCGGGATCCTTCGCCGGCGGGGAGGGCGAGGAGAGTGTGCGCTGCAGCGGCGGAGGGATCGCGCACGGCGGCGATAACGGTGCAATTGGGGCGCGAGACGAGGATCCTGGCAAGGCCGTGGCCGATTCCTGTGTTATTTCCGGTTGCACCATGGTCAGTATACATACAGAGGAGTGTGTGCGTCGAGGTACAGTACCCCAACCCCAGCTCTAAGCGGGGACAAGGGGAGTCGTGGCTCTTGCTTGTAAACATACCTCGACTTGCTCCTGTGATCAGATAAACGGTCGATGTCATGGCGATAATGGGGACTTGAAGATATGTTTCTTGCGTGACTTGGATCTCTTTATGTAGTATTAGTAGAAGAGAAGATGTGGGCTAAGAGCACGTCTTATGGAAGCATAGGAATATGGCTTATATACTTCAAAACCTCAGCCGACTAGCGTCCTTATGGTTAGACTGTTTTTAGATAAGCCACGGATTCGCACAGAACTACACTAGGCTCCATAATGGTACGCCTGAGTGAATTGTCTCGAGACCGTCAGCCCTCACTGCGGGTTCGTCGAATCTCCTTGGAGGAAGGCTTATTCGCAAATGGTCCAAAACAGATACGCTCAAATCTAGACTACATGCAAGAAAATCATTGCTGAAATCGTTGAAGCACTAGTTCTTTTGTTTGTACAATACATGCCATGACGCCAAGCGCGAATTCCTAAGACCACCCAACACTCTTTTCTTAGAGGGTCATTCATATTGAATCATGACTAATTAAGGTCCCAAAAGAGAAGGGCGCGGAAGCAAGCAAGCAGATCTTAAGAGAAGTGAAGTTCGGATAAATGTGGGATAACATTTGGAGTTGATGTTCATGTCTAATCTGGATTTGTTGAGACTAGGTATGTGCAAAGTTGACGAATGCAAAGTCGAAGGAAGAAGCCTACTCCCAAACGTTGGAGAACAGATCATCAGCCCCGCCAAACCCGCCAGCCGGTTTGGAGGAGTTGGACGTATTAGATGTGTTATTAGAGGTAACGGTAGTCGAAGAAATTGGTGCTGCACTGGTCCAACCACCGAAGTCCTCGTCAGCGGCGACTGTTGGGGTTGGCTTAGAAACCGCAGCCGGCGACGTCGGCGCTCCCCAGCCACCACCAAGATCATTGGCGGTTAGAGTGTCCGGAATCTTCATCATTGAAGATGCAGCAGATTGTGCCGGAGCAGGAGCAGGCGTACTCCAGGCATTGCCTCCCCACGGGTCAATGCTGGACGGCGGAAGCGCACTAGCAACGGAGGCCGTTGGGGGCGAGAAGGCCGGTCTCGGTGCTGGGGCAGGCGCAGGGGCGGGTGTAAGGTTGAACGCAGATTTTAATTCGTTCTGTGAATTGGGAGCAGACACTGGAGGCGGGAGTGCAGCGGCCTTTGCTGGGGGGGAAGAGAAGCCGAGCAAATCATTTGAGAATGAGGACGACGGTGGGTTGGGCTTAGACGGAGCCGCGGAAGCGAAGCTAGTAAATCCCGAATCAAAGCCATTCGAAGAGAAAGACGCATTCCGGGACTGGGGCTTCGCTGGTGGCAGAGTAGGAGAAGTAAGGCTGTCGAACAAACTGCCGCCTCCCCCAGTACCGACGGAGAGAGTAGGTGAAGAGACCTTTGGAGCCGCTGGGGTAGACTTCATGCTGGCGAAGTTTGCAAGATTGGCGAATGGCGAAGGCTTCTCAGCCGGTTTGGCAGCCGGTTTGGCAGGCGGGGGAGAAGTGGTGGAGGGGATGCTCAGCCCGCTGAAAGCATCGGTCAAGCCACCGAAGTTGGATGATGACGCCGACTGGGGCGGCGGGGAAGTCAGATCTCCAAAGGAGGACGTGCGTTCATGCTGCATCGGAGCAGGCGTTGGCTTCGAATAAAGAGACAGGATAGATTGCTTCAGGTCCGGGCGAGACATTCCGGTTGAACCAGTAGGGGTGGATGCAGTGCTGGCCGGACGGCTGGTTGGCGCAGGCTGTGTGCTGCCGAAAAAGTCGAGTCCCAACAACGAATCTCCAGGACGGGCAGCAGGCTTAGCAGGGGGCGCAGACTGGGGCTGCTTGGGAGCCGCTCTAGTTGCAGGCTCCGTTGTACTGGGGCGCGCGGGAGGAGAGATATCGTCACCGAAGAGGTCGACGGAAGCTTGAGGACGATGATGGACGGCAGGTTGACTGGCCGTCGCCACTCGCTGGGATGCGGAGCGCTCAAGTTTGGCCTTCTCCTGGACAACTGCGAGGGGCTGGTGGACACTGAAGTCAGTTATCAATCCACTCCCTGGGGTACTCTCGTAGTCCCTTACCACGTCGTCATCACCATCACTTAGGGTCGAGGGATCGGGCATTGGACCATCCATAACCCATCTCTTCGACTCATACTTGGTTCTGATGAAGTTCTCAATCTTCCTGTTGTCGTGGTGTTTGTCAGACACAATATCTCCGCAAGCGATGGAGGGGTTCCGCTTACGCTTCCGAGGGGACGTGGCCGGGCGCCAACTTGGCTTCCCAATATCTGTTGGTGACAATTAGCCATCTGTAAGTCAATGCAATCCCAGAGAGAGCGGGAACACATACTTGTTTGCCCTAGCGTTACCCCATTTCACAACACTCTGAAGTTGTTCATCCGTCCATGAATCAAGATCTACGGACTTGACCCGACTGATATGCGTGCCCATGCCCCGGTGAATTCCCGAGCAACGGATACAGATGAAAATACCAAGATTCCATGATGCCCAGCGCGGGTCTATAGGCAAGGTATGTTAGCCTTTCCGGACTTCCGAATTTCCTTGCATTGAGTGCACAGTGCGGGGTGAAAGAAGAAAAGGGCCGGTGACCCCAAAAGTTCCGGAAGGTGGTCACATACGCTTGTTGCGCTTGCAATCAGCACATGTCTTGTTTTGTTCGAGTTTCAGCAGGCTCTTGATAACCTGTTGGTTTTGAGCAGCCTGAGACGGCGTGGCGCGTCGAGACATCACAGCGGAGGTCGCGATATCAATCAAGAGGCCGGGGTTAAGTAACAGGACTCAATAAAGGAGTTCAAAGGGGAGTTGAATCACGGACGTCAATCGGCACCAAGTGGCGGGATGCGGTGGGCGTCGGCCTGAGGCATAAAGGCGGTGAGTACACAATCTGGTCCGTCGCACGTGCCAGATCAGCTCTCGATATGTCCGAGATCACATGACATAGCTACAGTGACTCTGCAAATACCCAACGTGCTTCAACCCTGGGCTTGTAGGTTTCTAAGAGTGTACAATCCCACGAGCCGCTGTATCCTGCTACTAAGATCAAATTGGGCTATATCATTCTTATAAGCTCATGGTAGCATACTTCTAGACCTTCAATGGCTACATATTCCCCAAGTTGGGAAGCGCATTGAGTTTAGGTACGGTGCAGTGCATCATCCGTTGAATAGGATATCTACGACAGTGTCGCAGCACATCACTGAGAGATTAGGCAAGCTGGAAAGGAACGAAGAAAACCAGGGAAGAGCAGTAGTATACAGAAGCTATTATGCTGACTTCGCAGAATACATCAGAGCCCTTTCTGACAAGGGCTACTTGTACAGTCGATAAAGTTCCGATTTCCATGAACCCCATGCCAGCGCCCTGACCAGCCCTCTAGACTGAAAGTTGTTAAGTAGCGGGACAAAAAAACACACTGTCTCACAAACTCTAACATACCCAAATTCTGGAACTCAAGAGCAGTAAACAATCACTCCAGACTACCATCACCCACGCATCGCGCCAACGGATAAGTCTCACCCAGGCAAGTCGTCACCACTCCCTTGACCCAAGACAGCGTCCCTCCCTCAAGGTTGAAGCTCGCGTCGTTGAAGGAATCGGCCTGGTAATACTCGAATTGCCCGCTCCCCGGCTGGCCAGTGAAGACATAGCCTCTTTTTCGATGGGTCAAAGGGTTGCTCACGATTGCTCCCCACTTGTTGGCTGGGATGGTCATGGTGACCGTGCCAGTCACCGTGCTGGTTGTTGTCTCCTGGTAGCTGATGCTGGTGGACGCAGACAGGAAGTCCTTGACGAGAGTGAAGTCGGCCGACGTGCCTGTGGTGATGCTATTGGCGATCGACTGGCCAGCCTGGATGGCCACCGTGGCGGCGGCCTGGTTGGCGTGCACGATGGTCGACATGGCCACATCCCATCCGAGGAAGTCGAGATCAGGGAGCGGGATGATGAGCTCCGTGCCTGATCCGCGCTTCGTGATGTCGGATGGAGATGCCTTGGATTTGATCAGCCGTGGAAAGGCGCTATCGGTTGCCTCCGGTGAAAGGAAGGTCAGGCCTTGCAGGTACGAGGCCAACTCAGCCTTCTTGACGGTTGTTGTGGTGCCATTGCTCAGGAATATGACCGCCTCGTCGGGGCCACAGACAGCTGGCTGGGAGGGAATGGCCGTTGCAAGACATAGCGTTGCAGAGAAAAGTGGGAAGAGAGGAAGAACCTTCATGATTGATTGGAGTAACATGCGAAAGGGGAAAAAACCATGAAAGGGATAGACAGTACAATCTTGAATGAGCTGTGTCTTTGAACAATGAAGACTGGCAGGTATTTATATGCACGCATTGTGTACACAGGTAGTATCCATCACGTTTGCCAAATCTCATAGAAACCATACACTGGGCCATACAGAATATGGTCCTTACCGACCATCAGAGTAACAGAACTCCATTGGAGTGCCGCTGGGGACGATCAGCACGAGGCCAATCCTCCGAAAAAGGGCCGAAGGAAATCAGGGATCGACAGGCATCGGATGCGAGAGATAGATTGAGCATCCCATCAGACACTGCATGATGCTCGACTACATGAACCGCTCCCGGGCCCACTCGCGGAACCTTAATAGATGAGTTTGTTTCTCCGCCAATTCAACGGTCCCGGAAGTATCGGGTGCAATTATTCGTCCGATGTTGCAGCCAAGTGATCGTCGGCTTGGACTTAGGCTGAGACAGGCGATCCATGTTTATACATAGTCCTCAGCCCCAGATTAGGCGGCAGGAAGGTGAGACTTGATCTATCAGCGAGGAAGAACGAGTCCGACTCTCCCCATTAGCTGTCACCAGAACATTTTCAAGGATATTGTGATCATCATCGTGGACAGATAGAAGGGCCTTGGCAAGTAGTCTCGACATCGAGAGATGTGCTCTAACGAGTGGTCGCAACTCAATCTGCGGAAGAACATCGGAAAATTCGACCATGGCAGAGGATCGTTGGATGCGAACTGTGATGATCTTCAGTGATTGCTAGGATTGTAGCAGGCGGCAGAATAACCATATATTGAAGCACGTCCTATTCTCCTATACGAGAGTGGCAGAGCGCAACACAGAAATCACCTAATATCTATCAGTCTCTCTGCCTTCCATACTCAAGCTATCTTCTTACCAACTTGCACCAACCAACGGAACAATGAAGCAATTTATGACTCTGATCGTGGCTATCATGGCCACAGGGTAAGACCAGCCAATTCCCTCTTAGCCTTCCCAACACTCCATCACTAATTGCCGACAAGAGCCGCGGCCGACCTCCACTACACGGGGCTTTGCTACGACTCTCCCGGCCAGGATGTGGTAAGTCGAGCATCACCATCTCCTCCAACTAGAAACTTCTGAATCTCCTGACCCGGAATGAACAAACCATAGAAAGTATTCAACAAAGCCGCCACAGAGAAGGCCTGCACATATTACAAGAACCGTAATACCGGCAGCAAGCAATGGGACCAGTGCCCGGACTGCACACTCGAGAATGACCAAAGCCTGCTCTACTACTGCAAGTCCGAGGGTCAACACATTGGGGGTGATGAATTGTCCTACTACTGTGGTCTCGCCGGAGCAGCCGGTAGTCTAGCCTGGTAAAGGGTGGATGGAACCCCTCCGAGTCGTTAGCTTCACAAGCCGAATCAGGTTGTACATGATTGCGACATATTGCAATAATATCATCATCATACAACTGTAATAGTGTCAGAATATCCCAGAAAGAAAATTTTTATGAAAGAAAATTTTTATCCTCGCCTAAGACATTCCCAAACCAATGCCCCCAGACAGCCATAGCCCTCACCAAAACTCCCCCAACCCCTTCAACACCTTCCCACGATGATGTAGTTATTTTCCCTCTTTATCCTCCGCGAACCTCAAACTCACACTGTTCACACAATGCCTCTCATCCGTGGGCGTCGGATACCCCTCGCCCTTGAACACATGGCCCAGATGCCCGCCGCAGTTGCTACACACGATCTCCGTGCGCTGCATCCCAAACGAACTGTCGGTATGTCTCGTCACGGCCCCCGGCAGGGAATCAAAGTACGCAGGCCATCCGCACCCGGACTTGAACTTGTGGGTCGCCTTGTAGAGGGGCGCATCGCACCCCGCGCAATGGTAGATCCCTTGCGCCGCGAAGTGCTGGTCGTATTCGCCCGTGCCGGGCCGTTCGGTGCCCTTTTCGCGGAGGATGCGGAATTGTTCTTGATGCAAAAAAAAAGGTCAGTATTGTTTTGAGGAGGGGCAGAAGAGAGAAGTGTTTAGGTTGGGGACACTGGAGAGGACAGGTAGTTGAATGATTACCTGGGCTGAGGACGGCGCGCCATGCGTCATCACTGCGCTGATCCGGGTAGGACATGCTGCCGCTGTTTTCGGATTTGCTGCTGGTTGTGAAGAAGGAGCTGATGAAGGGGATTGCGGGGGCGGCTTGGAGGGTTCGCGGGCTAGAGATGGGGAAGGGAAATAATCGGAAAGAGGAAGAAGATGAAGGTGGAGGATGGGAGCGGAGGGGTAGCTTGAAGGTGCGGAGAAATATGGCTAAGCGCTGGAATCGCATCAGGAGATGGTGGAGTGAGAAAGCGAGTCGTTGGACTTTTTGTTCTTTTCTTTCTTCGTCGTTTAAATTTTCAACAAGAACAAGAACGATTGTCTGGGGAAGGTGGAAGAAGAAGATGTGAGGTTTAATTCATCTTATCGATCTTCTAAGCCGATGTTCGCCGCCGACTCCAATTTGCCGCAGCTTTTACGTCATCCGCACTGTGGAGTAAACGATCAATATGACATACTCATAAAACGATCATGGTACTCTTATATAGTCGCATTTTATTATACAGGCGATGGTCAGACTGTCGTATGTTCTATCTCAAGCTTGTATCTTCATCTAACCCGGATTCTAAGTTGAAACACCTGAAATTTCTCCCATAACGCCTTCCGTGCGGTAGATAGATCCAAGCGCCAATAGATGAACAACCCCAGGGTATCTTCGCAAGAACCAAAACATTGCAGCCCCAGACAAGAATCTATCAACGTTGTTTCATGACTCCAACGACCGTAAGAGAGCCCTCGCCTACTTCCACCCTCCATCCGTCTCGAACCAGCATCTTGCCAACGGCCGGACCTAGGCGGGATGTGCCATCGTGGCTGTGACGGCCCTTTCCGGTGACGATGTGGAAGCCTCCCTGAGCCCTCTCATAACTCGATCCTCCCATGAGCTTAGTGTCACCCAACGATTCCCACCAAGCGGAGACTCGTTCGCGGCTGATGCGGACGGCATCCTGCACAGACACCCCGTGGAGGTCAAGCCTGTTCGATGTAGACTGTCGGTCGACGAGAGCGTCCGCTGCAGCCGCGGCATTGCGCTTCGCCAATTCCAGATGGTCTCGGCCAACAGAGGAATAGTATGCAGCAGCCCCTCCCATCAAACGATCAGACTTTCCACGTCTATATGCCGTTGACGCCTTGGAAAATGCCTCCGCTCCCGCCGAAAAATGAACGTGTGCTGCACTTTTCACGTTTTCCAGATTATGGGCGAAGTGCGGTCCGGGGATTCGGGGTTCAGCCACTTCATCCTCGTCATCCAGGGGAGGAAGGGTTGATGTGATCTTGATCAGTTCAGACAAAGGGGCCCGTGACGTCTCAGGAACAGTCAGCATGACATCAGCTAGCTCTTTGGCTGCAGAGGGTATTTGCCGTGTAATGATGAGTAGTCCCGCAGATGTATCAGATGTAATCATAGGGAACTGTTGTGTTAGTTCAGACACCTGGGCAGCTAGCAGCTCATCAGTCTCGAGGCAATCCTTGGATCCAGGAGCATATGTTTTCGCCAGTGCCTGTATCGTGGTTGGCAACGACGCCCCGTTGGCATGGTATGCCGACCGGATCCTTTCCTTGGGGAGGACCGCCGATGTAAGCGAGTATATGAACTCGACCTCCTTCTCCGCAGTTGCCCATATATTTGAGGTGGTGGAACTCGTTGACAGAGGTTCGCCGCAATTCGAGGCCCGAGCGTATTGGTCCCGTGCAAGGGCCTTTCCCTTCGGCTTACGCCTGCGACCTTTTTTTCTGACGGCTTCGGCACCCTGAAACCCATCCACGCCCTTTGGAACTGCGACTGTGATACCATCCTCATCAGGGATCTGCTCATCAAAGAAGGCATAGTTTAATAGCTCGTCCATGGCGCGATCGACATCACCACCAGCCTTCTGTAGTGTGTGCTTTATGGTAAAGCGATCTGTGGACCGGAACATCTCCGACAGATAGGCGATTTTGTCCTCATCGGTCGCGCCGTGAAGCGAAAGCGTTCCATCCGAGCGGACAATATACGACACATGATTTTTTCGCCCATTAGCGCTGGGGTCGTCAAGATTGAAACCAGACATGCCAGAAGTCAAGCTGGTAAGATCGGTCTCGCGCGAGGGCATCGTATCGGTGTGCGATGGCGAGCGCTGGCACGCCCCACCCATGTCAAAGCCGTTACTATCAGGACTCAATCCGCTGGTCCCAGAGGGATCAAACGGCAGATCCTCCTGCTCCCAAGCGGACAGTCTAAGTGCGTCTAGTATCCCACGAAGTTGTTCCACTTGTGTTTGATCCGTTAGATCAAAATCCGATGCAACCGCCGTGAGTAGAGCTGGATCCAAGGGAGGGCAGTATGCCTTTTCAAGCTCCTGAGCAACCAGTCAGTCATTAGCTATAAATTTGTCGGTAACCACAAACGAAGACGTGGAGTTAAACGGATGGATATGCATCTCCGCGGTAAAATTACCTGTAGAGGGCTGTCGCTTTGGTCTGCCATGTTTGCGGATGTTCAGACACGAGCAGGTTCTAATTATTTCCTTTCAATACATTTGTCTAAGTGCCCAAACCCGATCTGCTGGTATTCATTTCACGAATGGGGAAGCGACAGTGTGTTGAGGGGCACCGAAAGAAGGATGACTAAATCAAATGTTTGACATCATCTGGTCCTTCCGCCTTCGTTGCTGTGCTGCGTTATCGTGGATCACGTGCTTATCAGCCGAGGCTATCGAATGATAACCAAAAGGGGAAATGCACAGATCGCCCGCCGTCCGTCTATGGGACTACCAGCAAGCACACACCAGCCCATCAGAGCGAATCAGACATACAATGCAAAATAAAAGTGCGTATAGTAGCAAACAAGATCATAGAAGCGACAAGAGAACGGCAGAAGAATTTTCCAAACAGTATTTGCATTCTAAAAGCCTCCGAGTGGAGAAATGTGGTATAGTCTAATTATCGTTATAGCGTATGTTCATCGGCTTATTTATACTTGGCCATAAACTCGGAGTGGAACTTCACAATCCGCTGGGCCCAGTCTGTTCCAGGAGCCAAGAATGTCGTGCGGAAGTGCAGAGTGTTCTCCTTCTGTCCGAACCCGGAACCTGGAACCACACAGATACCGGTGGCATCAAGGAGCTGCAGGCAGTAAAATTCGTCTGCAGCCCGCTTCTCTGCAGCGGCAGCCTCGATTGCCTTAGGTGGGAGGTTAATAGTGGGGAAAAGGTACATGGCACCCTATAGATAAGTTAGAAGGGTTTCGTGATCTGCGGGAATATGGGCCGGGGTTTACCTGGGGTTCTTGACACTCGACGCCCTCCATCTTCTGGAAGGCTTCGTAGAGGGCCATAGCACGGCTTCTCAGTCCATCCTTGATGCCATTGTATTCCTTCTGGTACAGCTCGTAGCTAGGCTCTCCCTCCGTGGGAGGGTTCACCATCAACTCGACCAGGCACTGACCAATGACAGGCGGGCATAGCATGATGCTGACATACTTGTAGATCTGGGCAGCGACCTCGGGGTCGAAACCCACGAGCTCAAAGTAGCCACCGCGATGACCGCACTCGCCAACCATGCCCTTAGAGACACTGTGCAGGGAGACCAGCTCCACGTTGTCGTACTTGCCGGGCACCTCCTGCTGCAGCTGACGGAGTCTCTTCTTGAAGGAGATGAATTCGCCAGTGAAAACATTGGTCTGGTATACCTCGTCGGCAATGACCACTAGTCTCTCCTCAGCTGCAACGTCGAGAACGCTCTTGATGTCTTCGGCACTGAGAGAAGCGCCGGTGGGGTTACCGGGGTTGATAACAACGATAGCACGAACATCAGTGCCAGCGGCCTTGGCCTTTGACAGGTTCTCCTTGATCGCATTCACGTCAGTACCCCAAGCCTTCTGCTCATCGAGGAGGTAAGGAACACACTGCGCATCCAGCAGAGACAGAGTCGCCGTGTACAGGGGGTATTGAGGGATGGGGACAAGGACTCCGGCGGCGGGTCCATCACAGATAATGTTGAGGATCGTGCTCACACCCGATGAAGCACCAGCGGTCAAGTAAAGATCCTGGGAGTTAGCAGGAAATCCATCACGCTGCTCGATGAACTTGGCCACACTGTCCCGAATGACCGGTGCACCTTGGCTGTGACTGTAGGCACCAACGCTCTGAACATCCGCGAGCAAGACCTTAGCCCGGTCAATAACATCCTGTGGGTATCCAAAATTGGTTCGGAGAAGTTCCGGGTTTTCCAGCAACACGGGGTTCTCAAGAAGACTCAGGACTTGACGGAAGAAGGTGATGGGCTTCTGGTCCAGCTGTTGCGGGTTACCGATGTTGGCGAAGATAACGCTGTCGAACGGCAATGACTTATCCCCCTGAGCCAATCTCACGCGAAATTCCTCTGCCTTGGTAGCAATCTCACCGCGAACGGCATATTTGGCAGCCTTGACGTGGGGGTTAATGTTGTCCAAGGTCAAACGACGGGAGGAAACGGCGGTCAGAGTGCGTCTGGTGGTATGCGCCAATGTCGTTTGAGTCTGCATGGTCGAGTCTGTAAAGTAAGGTAGAGAGTGATTAGCAATGATGGGTTGAGAGTTGGGCAAGATCGTGACAAGGGGATTCATCCGCCATGGATGAAACTGTCACCCATTTGTATCCGGGGCGGGAGAAGAGACAACCCCAGTACATGCACTACCGAGTCATAGATGTCACGGGATGCGCGAGACGTGGGCGACTGACAAGACCCGAAGATCGATCGGGGAGGGATGGGAGGGCGTGTGAGGGGTTAGGTACGGTATATCGCGCAGGGTTGTCAGTGGTCACCGCCGAACATGTCCAATAATAGGGACCGTGGGCATAACCACTCGAGGCCCGAACGGAAAGCCAATACAACAACCGCCAATAACGGGCACATAGAAGACCAAGAGAAATCGACTTACCCGGGGAGACTCTGGGGATTCCCGCGGCTAGGCTTACCCGCGAGGAGAAAAGGCGCGGGGCCTGTTGCTGGCACGACAGCCATGCACCACTACTCGGCCGGGAAACTGAGCATCGCAGCGGAGTTGCCCGCAGGTGCGAGGCAAGTTTAAATTGCCAGCTCATGATCGGATCTCAATTTGCTCGATTCAACGCCGAATTCAGCCAATGGGACTGTGTAGGCACCTCTCCACCAACCGTTCGGGTGGACTCGTAAGGGGCCAAAGAGAAGAGTCTGGGGGGCCTAGTCTAGGACTAGAAGAGGATGCAATAGCCTGCACTGCGGTGACTGACGATTGACTGTGAATCACAACAATAACTCGGGATTCAAGACCCCAAGCAAGAAAAAAAACGCGGGAAATCCCCCTGGGCGGTGAGAGTCTCGGACTCCATGATTAGATGAGTCAGCTGCCTTATCTCAGCTCTCTTGGTCTCCACTCTCTTGATAGGAATAATCAGATAGGGAATCCAAAACATTGAGATGTGATGAAGGGTGGTTGAAAGGTCTGATCTACCGGTGGTTTTTGGTGGAAGAGGAGAAGTGTAAGAGGACAAATACAATACCCCAGGTACTAGACATTAGTGTCACGCTTGTGACATCAGGGGCACCCTCGCTCCCTCTTGTTCCATCGACCAACAGCGAATCCCTGGTCAAGAATTAATTCCATGGCAACTCATCATCCCACACTTGCGGCGGAGCTTCCCGACCGTCGGCAAATTTTCCGAGACAAGAACAGGATAGGGCAGAAAGAGAACTGACTGTATGCTCTCATAATCGAGTTGCCGTTTCTCCCTTCGAGAAGTGATCTCGTTAACTTGTCTCAGATCCGCCCCTGGACACATTAGGGCCGGTCCCTTCTGGTCCCTGTTCGAGCTTAGAGAGATGGATGGATGGATAGGCAATTCTCCCAGTCTGCCGACACAGTCATGGTGGATACTAGTACCACAAGCCATCTCTTACAAGTTACAACCTACCATGTGGACCTTTGAAAGCCACATGGACTATTTATTGACTGTACAACTACGAGCAAAATCTCACCACTGTCTCCGGCCGCCGCTCAACAACGGTTTGCCGATCAATGTTCGAGGTCATTTTCTCTCGCGTTATTATAATTATGATACACCAGCCTCGCTTGGTTTTGGCTCTAACATGGCTGGATGGTCAAGTTGGTCAAGTTGGTAAAGGAGATGATATAGATAAATCACTGGAACCTCTCATCTACATAATCATGAACCACATGGCGATCGACAAGGCCATATCTACGATTTAGCTGCGTTCACTACCCCGCAAACGCACGGCCTGGCCGTACTTCTGCAGCTTCGTGATCAGAGCATCACCGTGCTTTACCACATCCGCGTACTGCTTGTTCTTGTCATCCGGTCGGTTCGTTTCAATGATACCATTGACCCGGTCAATGGTGCATGCGATGCGGTTGCTGGCGATGAACTTGGCAAGATCCCTGCAATCGCGGGTTAGCGCTGTTTACCCGAGCACAATAGATAAGATACTCACCGATCCAAGAAGTCTACCGTCACACCGAAGTCGCTCGCCATGCTGTTCAGCCCAACAACGCGATAGCTTTGAAGAAGCTGTTGGTATGCACGCAGTCTCATCTCCCTCACAAACCAGGCGCGGTGTTCGTAGAGGTAACGATCCTGAGTAAGGAAGTTGTCTTCCACCGCCGCCAGAGACACGAAGAAGGACCGGTAGTTGCCGGTGTAAAGACTGTCAACCAGGTGAGCAAGAGGCGTGAAGTCGACAGGGGTTTCCGCCTCCGCTTGGACACCAGAGCCGCCGCCCAAGGCAGTCAGGTTGACTGCGGTCGTGGCGGTACCCGGGGTGACCCGCGAAACTGTAGCGTCCTTCATCTCTTCATCTTGAGCGCCGGGCCCGGCTGATGTCTCACCGGTCAGAGCGGCCAATCGATCTTCACCAGATCCAAGGATAGCCTTGATCTCAGGTGCGTCCACAACCTTAGCCTTGAAGTCGACTCGTTTCAGTGAATGAGAGCCAGCCAAGACCGAGTAAATGACTAAAGCGGAGTAACTGCAGAGTTCATAGCTGGTGAAAGTGGACAGACTGTCAAGCAGAAGAGGCGCAGCTTCGTTGTAGGAACGGATGGTGAGTAGGTGTAGACCCTTGTATGCCTTCAAACGATTCCGCCGATCCCAGTCACCACCGCTCTCAATGAGGGTGTTAGCTCTTTCGATGTTCTTCTTAACAGACAAGGCATCTCCGAAGAAGAGGCCGATGCGGATCATAGCGAGCATCAAATCAATCTTGGTACCGAGGAATGTCGTTTTCTCGAGGAGGGTTTCATGAGACTCGATAGCTTTGTCCTAAATGCTTTTGCATCAGCCTTGTGACTTGGAGATGGTAAGATGACGACCCTGGAGCTTGAGTAACACACCTTATCTCCCACCCGTGCCCAGAATTCAGCACGTTTACCCCGTGCGGCGAGCACCTCGGTCTCTCCGGCTGCTTCTTCTGCCTCATCCTCCTCTTTCTGAAAACCCTCCAGCTCTTTCCGGTTATCTTCAACCAACGACTGGTACAGGGATTCGTCCCATGGGAAGTCGATTTTCTGGGATGACTTCCGGGAGGCAAGAAGGTTCGACGTAATCGCGGACTTGGCTGGGTGCTGCGCAACTCCCTCGCCAGAGTGATTCAGGATACCTTCAACGGGATGAGCAAGATGGCGGTAGAATGGGGCCATTCTTCGCTCTGTGATGGCATCTTGGATTTTCTTTAGTGATGTCTGTCGCACCGTTTGGGGGCAAGCTGGGTTGGAGATGTTGAAGACATGTTGGGCGAGAACGAGATCGGGGTACTTTATGTACTGCGGATCGGACCCCATGTTGGCGGTAAAGATATGAGCAAGCAACCCGAGATAATTTAGGGTGGTATAAGATTGTTGAGAGAGCTATATTGAAGAGGCTAGATGTTCGTTGTCCAAGGTATCTGTTGACAGGATGATGAACGAAGGCGGATACATCACCGATGGACCGTAGCTGACCCGAGCTCAGCTGGAGAAAGTATTTTCCGGTGCCGACACAGACTCTCCACCCTCATTCCGGAGAAATCGAATTCTGGGTGAATTACTACCATGTACAGTACTTTGACTAATTCCAATAGATATGCTCTCATTCGATGCTTGGTATGTAAAGTACTGGCGATCATTGACTTTTGAAGTCTTACAGGGCTCAGAAAGCTATATCAGATTGACAACTTACCTCGAATCACTTTCTCTTTCCCTTGCAAAGCAAAAAAGAAAATAGGGCTCAAATCATGGTACAATACCACAATATCGATAAAGAGTATGAACAGTGAGCTTAACCCCAGCTAGTAGTCAATGGTACCTGTATTGAACGGTCCATGGTTTTTTTCGTGGCTCTTGATTATTCTCGTGCTAGTGGTACTATTTGTTCACCACTGCATCTCCATGAGTCCCGAGATCCTAATTACTGGCCATGGCAAATACTAGGTGTTGTCCAGCATTGGGGTCTGCAGTACGCGATATATATATGATCCAGGGCCTTGGTGAAGAATATCTCTCGTACACACCTGATCTTACTGATCATTAATCTCGATCATTGATTTCAAGCCTACGTCGAGAAGAATAGAAGAGTCATTCAAACGACTCTGTAGCCTCAATCCCAGCTCTTAAGCTACTACATCCAAACTGATGTTCTACTAATCTACTAGTGCAGTTCATATAGGCTTATCGGTGCTTGTAGCTTATTGCAGCCACCAATTTGTGGTTGGTCTTCTTGCCAGTATACTTGCATAATCGCAGGCTTTCGCAGCTGAGCTAACGCTAGTTGTACCTGAGGCAGGTGAGCCGGTGAGGGAGGCCCTATAAGTACGATCACATGGGAACCAGGCTATAGAACCTAGCTAGTACTCCTCAACGATGGGCCACCGGAATCCTCGAATACAACATGCGATTCGATAGGATTCGACAAGACGCAGGTGGAGCGTCTTCGACTTTCCATTTTGGTACAGTTGGGCGGCTGAAGACGGGGAAGTTGAAGGGAAGCTTGAAGTGCAACCCCACTCTTCCACCGCTTAACCCGCGGTAATCATGCGCTAAGGCCCGCTAAGGAGGAGGGGCCATTCGGAGTACATCCTGGCGATTTCGCTAAACGTTCGAGCAACCTGGATGGATGGTGGCACTGGAATAGCATGGATCTGGTAGGAATCCAGATCTCTGCCAGGTGTGGCCTTGATGTGCCCTCATCACGAGCGTCTTTTGATTCCCCGCCTGTAGAAAGTTTTTTTTCCCCTTCCCTTTGCCTTTTTCTCAGACCTTCTTGTCTTCGCATCCGTCCTTGCTATCTTGTTTTTTTACCCAACTCGAAGGTGCCTCTATACTGTAGTTGAGAATCGACTTTTCGAACTTGCACGTGCTCACTTTCCCTCCTTGCGTCGACTTGTTCTTCAACGGATAGTTGCACCACGCCCTCAACTGCCCCTTGCTTACTTCAAACTTCCTTTTCTATACGTGACCGTTTTCCTGCAACAACAACAAAATGTCAGACGACAAAGAGAAAGGAACCGTAGAGTCGAAGACGGATATCAAGGCAGATGTCCAGGCACCGGTCGATGCAGTCTCAGGCTCTCGTGAGGTGCCCTTGGATGCGAATCTGGCAGGCAAGAGTCGTTGGGAGCGCAGTTGGCCCACCATTGCCTGTGGTGCTGGGCTTTTTTCTGATGGATATCTCAATGGTGTATGTGGATTCTTGACTCTGATGCATGATTCTTTGCCTCCATCGGCTTAATGCTCGAATTGACTTTGCTGACCACGTCTCCAGATAATCGGACCTGTCAATACCATACTCAAGAGACTTTATCCGACTGAATATGCCAACTCGCCCGCAAGCCAGAACGTTTCATCAATCACTTTTGCGGGAACAGTGGTTGGTATGCTGATATTTGGATACACAAGTGATCATTGGTCACGTAAATGGTCGTTGATGATATCCACTATCATTCTGTTCATCTTCGCTGCTTTATGTGCTGGTGCATACGGCTATAACAACAGTCACTATGGCCTGTTTGCCGCATTGACAGCCTACCGTTTCTTCTTGGGAATAGGAATCGGTGGGGAATATCCAGCAGGAAGTGTGGCCTGCGCCGAGAACACCGGGGAATTGAAGCAAGGTCATCGCAATCGATGGTTTGTCATGTTTACCAATTTTCAGATTGACTTTGCATATGTCATTTCTGCATTGGTTTCCATGATATTGGTTTTGATTTTCACCGAGGATCACCTACGCGCAGTGTGGCGTGTTGGGTTGGGATTGGGTGTAATTCCCCCTCTTAGTCTGATGTATTTGCGATTGAAGCTTGAAGAGCCTGAAGAGTTCGACCGAGAGCGCATGCACACTTTCCCTTTATGGCTAATTGTGAAGTGAGTACAACTTTTATCATTCTATCATAGTGTCCCATATCTCCTCTCCAGCGGTCTTTCACCAATCACCGCAAGCCACATACGTGTTGACTAATTCCTGGACAGGTTCTACTGGAAGCGTTTGGTTCGTTCCCTTCTTCTTTCTATGAGGTAAAAGGTGTATGGCTAACCGCAGCAAGGCTGTGCTCTCCCTCATCTGGTTCCTGTATGACTTCTCTTCCTATTCATTCAGCATATACTCCTCAGACTGGTTAGCCATTATCCTAGGGGATAGTGCTCCCCTTTGGAAGAGCTTCGGTTGGACTACTTTGACCTACACATTCTACATTCCAGGATCCTTTCTTGGTAGTCTGTCCAGTGACTGGATTGGGCCCCGCAACACTTTGGCTATTGGCGTACTTTTCCAGGGTATCGTTGGATTCATCATGTCCGGCTGCTATGAGTATCTTTCGACCCCAAAGAATGTCGCGGCGTTTGTCGTGGTCTTCGGGTAAGGCAATTGGACTACTAGAGGTTCTGTACACCCACTGACGTGGCCCACTAGAATCTTTTCCAGCCTTGGGGAATTCGGTCCCGGTGATAACATCGGCCTTTGCTGTGCGAAAAGCAGCGCAACCGCGGTCAGAGGTCAATTCTATGCCATCGCTGCTGCTTTTGGAAAGATCGGTGCTTTTGTGGGCACTTATGTGATTCCAATCATACAGAAAAACGCCCCAAACCCAGTCCGCAGCGGGCAGGATCCGTTCTTCGTCTCGAGCTCCCTGTGCATCTTCAGCGCGGCGTTGGCATACTTCCTTTTGCCACAGATTGGCCAGGTATGTGATCACTGCTGGGTCACTTTTATTTTGATGATAATGGGTTAGATTCTTGTGCTAACCTCATTTTGCTTTCGCTAGGACACAATCACCGAAGAAGATGCTAAATTCCGTGCTTATCTCGAGTCTCATGGATATGACACAAGCCTGATGGGGACCCATGAGAGGCCTGAGGAGCAGTAAGCTAAATTTTTGACCCTGCACTGACCTGTCAACGCGTATGGTGGGCGCACTATCACCCAGCCAAAACCTTGCCCACTGAGCGCCATTCATTCCTATGCTTGCACAATATTTGCAGCCCATTTGACGCCCTTTGCGACATTTAGTCTTGATGAGCCCAAGCGACGAATGCAGCGAGCCCATCCACACCCTAAAAAACTCAGAGAGCGAACCCCAAGCAACAAATTGAGCGAACGATGCCCAGAAGCGCGAAATGGTAGATGATATTTGCTGCGGTCACCGCAACAACATCGCTCAGACCGATGATTCATGTATTTATGGACACAAACCTAATGACCATCATGTCCTCCATGTAGTATATAATGGATTGCTGAAACACTAAGAATCAAACAATGGCAACCGGACGAGCTCTTATACTTCTTTAGGCCGTTCAGGTGAGGTCTGGCCCATAGCTGGGTGATAGTTATAATTTATGCTGTATAACAAAAGCCACCCCAGAGAGCTGTGGAGATTACAGAGTCATGCCGTTATGGCCTTTGAGGGCAAAAATGATGTGAAATGAGAAGCCGACAAAGAGTCTCGTGACCAGAGCACACATGACGGTAGTTGGTGGTCAAACATTGGTCTACTCCCGTTTGTTATCAGAAGCACCGAGCAACCGAGGTTTGTTGAGTGGACGGGCAGAGCACAAGACGAACCCTTCCTTCTCTCCCGCCCGTCGATCCCCGGTCATTTACCGACCCCAGCATCCATCATTCATCCCACCCTCTCTCTCCCCATCGCTTCTTCCCCAGAACTTATTCTAGTCCTCTCCCCTCTTTCCCGTCTACTCGTTGCTTCTCCGTGTGACGTGTAACACCGATCTTCATATCCTCCGTCCCTCATCCATCAGCTGGCCTGTCCTCTTTCACATACCGCTTATCTCTCCACGAGCTGACAGCTGCCGGAATCCATCTCCCGCTATCGGCCGACATCCTCTTCTTAATCCCAACGCACAGAGATCCCCATCCTGAAAATGGTTGCTGACGCCCTGGTCTATCACCCTGCTGTAGCGCATTATTTGCGCTTTGTTGCGACAACTGGTATGTGAGATGCATCCATTGTACAGTGCTCAGACATGTTTCTATCGCGTGAAGCTCGAAATTGGGGAGCCGCAAGTTCCCGACCTCGCTTTCCCACCGTCTGTTGACTTGAGCATTCCTGCTACCCTGGTCTCGCGCGTGTCTGTTCTTCTTTCTCAATCTAATTATTTCTCCTTGAATCATAGTTGGTCGCGATAAGATTCTCCGCACCCTGCAATATTTCTCTCGTTTCTATGCCTGGTACTTGTACCGCACCAACCGCCCGCAGTCTGCCATCGATCCCTATAATGCTATCAAGAAGCAGTTCGGAACCACGCGTAAGATCCTCAGAATCGGAAAGTTTGTTGAACACTTGAAGGCTGCCGCGCTGGCCTCCGACAACAAGAACCCGATCGACCCAGTACTTCGCTACCTTGCGGTTGGTCGGCAGCTTGGTTATGCTGGGTACTTGTCTCTTGATACCATCACGGTTGTGGACGCGATTGGTGTGCGCAAACTTGCTTCCATGAAACGACTGCAGGACTCGGCCTATCGCTCGTGGATGGCAGGACTGGCGTGCAGCGCGGTTGCTAGTTTGTATACCCTCTTCCGGCTGAGGGAGAAGGCGAAGACCCTTGATCTTAAGGAGGGTGAGGGTGTTGTGGAGGCGAAAAAGCTTGAGAAGTATGCGAATCCGTAACGAGACTGTCTGGTCGGGTTCTTAACTGAACGCTAACATCTTTGTCTAGGGAACGCTCCACAGCTCGTATTCAGCTGATCTCCGACCTGTGCGACTTGACTGTTCCTGTGTCTGCTCTTGGTCTTGCTGCACTTGATGATGGTCTCGTTGGTATTGCAGGAACGGTCAGCAGTTTGATTGGTGTCTGGTCGCAGTGGCGAAAGACTGCTTAGACAACGGATGCTAAGTTCTCTCCATGCAAAGGCTTCAAGTAAGCGTGGATTTTGAGGTTAGCCGCTCAATCACCGAATCGTCTTCTTTCTTCCAAGTTTCCTTGTCACCGAAAACCCATGCTGAGTAAAGGCGTGAAGCCAGGGAGATTTATTATTCATCTTCGAACATAGGAAAGCCTGGGTTTTATGCACTGGAATATTCCTAGTTGAGATTCTGCCCTGCAACGCAGGCTTCTGTTATTCCATATGTGTAGCCTAAGATTTATTCCCCTTTCTTGCGGTCAAATGAAGCTTTGAACCATGAAGCCACAAGAGTCCTCTGATTCTGCGATTCTGCGATTCTGCGATCGAAAGAGATCGTGTACATGTTGTCATTTCCTATTCAATGTGTATATACTATAAATATCTTGACTTGTTCTTGGCTCACCAAATATGGTGAAAATACCGCTGTGGTCCAGAGTTGCAGTCCGCAAGGTGCTCGCGGGTTTGCGGCTACTTGCAGCCAGTGACTCCTGACTTGGGTCTCGAAACCATCTTCTTGTCATCGACCATGTCAAACCCGACATTGGCTGAATTTGCACGAGAATCCCGGCAGGCGTCGCTTTGGCTGGAGCCTGGATGCTAGATGTGCAATCTGTCAGAAACCTGAGTGGCTTTTATCGGGATCTGCGCCAGGACGCCCACTGGGTGTCTTATCCAGACATTCTATGTCATTTGATGACACTAACCCAGACGAGAGTCAGTCAAGGCTCTTTAAAAGGCGATGCTCAACGTACAAGTGGACTATTGGTCAAGAAGAGTGATATATTGGACGCCAAAACAATATCTCCAAAGCATGTCCCGCTATCGCAAGGCCTTGTTGTCATCATCAAGTTGTCCTAAGTTCGTTATTTGTCAATCAGTAAGACATGGACCTGAGACGCAAACTGTCATTCTCAGTGCAGGCACACTTACGCAATCTGGTTTAGATTCTCCCTTGACTCCTTGTTTCGCCCTGTGATCCTTACTGGAACTGAAATGTGACACCACCGATTTGGGCCATTTCTATGCACTCGTATGGCAAACCAAACAGTCAGATTTACAGAGGGTTACGCCACCTGCCGGCTTGGCACAGACCTGTCCGATTAAGAAGATCTGACTTTCTGCTGTCGTCCGTTTCCTGATTGTGCTAAATCGATAGCCCGTCACGAACAAGCAATCCCTGGGATATCCGCATAACAACCCGAGAGTCTAAACATGCTGGCATGCACGCTTACGGCTTCTTGATAATGACTGGCATGACCACCTACGTACCTTAGAAAGAGATACGCCGATTATGGCGAGTGAGCGCGGCCAAGCTTTGCAGCAGCATTGCTTCCTGCAAGGGAGGCGTATGGCGACCCACAGCAATCGCACCAATCTAAGTGTGAGGGATAACACACAGTGCCCCTCGATCCTTTTACAGGGATATCGAAGGGCAGCTGGTCTCAATGTGGTGCTGTGTGGGATGTTTGCCCTAGGACCTTCCGCGCCGCTCATCAGATTCTAGTTGAATTGTGGCGCCTCCTTATACAAATACCTCCTGATACACATGCTGTTTTCAGTTGCTTGAATATTGAGATCCGCTTACGCCAAAATCTCAGCAAGAAGCTCATTTCTTTTGCCAGAAACTCTCTGTTGCTGGTCGAACTATAAAGGTGCTTCTCAAGGCACGGGCGCCATGCTGCATCCAATTCTTGACCTCAGCAACTTCAATATCGTCGTCTCTGTTATAGGTGAGAAGCGCCGGAACCAACTAATATACAAAGCGCAACAACTTACTGTGGTAAAGCGTTTTATATTCTCATTTTCGGATATGTTTCGCTCAGAATCAAGCAGAGGTGGTACCTCGGGGAAGCCTGTATGAACCCAAGATTCGCACTGATTTAACCTGATACTGATTCTCAACTAGTGCCAGCCTTTTTAATTGGTGTCTCGCTAGGGCCGATCGGCGCTAGGTTCCTGAACATATCTCAGTGGGGAGGAGGGGATGACGATTACCGCAGTGACATCGCGTTTGTAAATTCAACTCTGATAAGCTATTAATAGATCGATACTGATGTTAGCAGAACCTGACACGCCTAGTGATTGGCATACAATTGGTAAAAGCTGGATATCAATTGCCCAAGAGATACATAAGACAGCGTCTCTGCGAACTGGCTATATGTCTTCTTCCGCTCATGACTATAGCATGGTTTGCAACATCTGCATGTATCTTGCTTGCGATACCCAGTATATCCTTTGTACGTTCACTGGAACTTCAACAGCCCAGGCACCAGCCTATAAGACTGTGCTGACCGTCTCGTGTGTAGCTTTCAGCGCTTATTATAAGCGCTTGCGTGACTTGCACGGACCCTGTTCTATCTCAAGCCATTGCAAAAGGTCCCTTTGCAGACAACTATGTTCGTCGACCACTTCGAGAGTTTATTTCGGCCGAGGCAGGGGCAAATGATGGCTTCGGTTTTCCATTTCTGCTGCTTGCGCTTTCCTTGTTGCGTTACGCAGAAGCGCCTGAAAACACCGCTAGCCTGGAGGACTTCGATCTGGAGCGAGGCATTCCCGATTCACTCGGCGCAACGAGCGCAGGGCGCTTTGGTGGAGGAGTCGGCCCTGCGTTGAAACATTGGGCCGTGGAGGGAGTCCTGTACATGATTTTCCTGGGTGCCTCCTACGGCGCCTTTGTCGGCTTCACTTGCCAGAAGCTAGTCAAGGGCGCATCCAAGCGAAGATGGATCGATAATGAAAGCTTTACTCTGGTCCCTGTGGCAATTGGCATGCTCATTGTTGGGACGTGCGGCTGTTTTGGATCCGATGAAACACTTGCCTGCTTCATAGCTGGGAGTGTGCTCAACTGGGATGGCCTTTACCAGGCTGAGATGCAGGCCCGGCATGATTCTTTCAATTCGACAATCGAGACTTTGCTGAACACTGCAGCTTTCATGTATCTTGGTGCAGTCATGCCATGGGACCAGTTTCATAGACCCCATGACACTGGGATATCCATCTGGCGCTTGCTTGGACTCGGCTTTTTAATCCTTATCTTTCGTCGCATTCCCGCCATTATCACAGGATACAAGTTCATGCCCAAGGTCTGCAGTGATTGGAAAGAAGCGTTGTTTTTGGGCTACTTCGGACCGATCGGTAAGCAGCGCTCCCCCCAGGATAACGTTCGTTCTCAGGCTCATGCTCCTTGGCAGGTATCGGTGCTATCGCATATGTGGAGTATGCTCGCCGCCTCTTTCCCTCCCCAGGCGAAAGTGACACTGAGATTAACAATCTGACCGCCGCTATGACACCAGGTAAGACTACACATCATTATTATTTGCAATTGATTCGCACCTAACCGCAGTCTGCGCAGTTGTCTACTGGTTGGTGCTGTTCTCCATCGTTGTCCATGGACTGTCGGTACCTGCGCTTGATGCGCTCTACAAGTTTTTCGGCGTGTGCAAGATTCGTGACCATCCGGTGGCGGTTGCTCTGCTCTCAGATAATGAAGCCCTCCCCAATAATTGCTCAGTTGATCCTCAGCGGCATTCGATGATTGTCAACAACCGCTTCTCGCGGCCGTCTGACAGCGACACTGACGGGCAAAATGGCCAAGTACGGAAAGAATCAGGAACGATGACTCGACTAAGCGAGGATAGTCCGCTCAATGGGAGCAATGAGCATTTGGATATCCCCTTATTTAGCCACCGAGCAGGAGGCTCAGCCACCGTTCGGGCTATTGTCTGAAAGGATGTCCTGTCCTACTCGATATGGACGAAGAAAGGAGATGGAACGAAAGACGCGCATTCGTTCATTCATTTCATTCATGCATTCATCGTGCCATGCCAGCTCCATACATATCAGTTCATATTATGTCCAGTCCATATTATGTCCAGACCATCGACCATTCGCCGCTGACTTGATACTGAGATTGTGATCTGCGATCTCGAGGCGATTTGAAAACAACCCCGCGAAGCCAGGAGGACGACTTCAGACAGGGCAGGTCTAGTGGCATGAATAAGAGGTTGAACAAAAGACCAGACGAGATGTATGCCATACCTTTCCGCAAGAGCCGCAGGTCTTCACTTCGCCAGCGATGGTAGCACCGCAAGAGGGGCAGGAGTTGTGGCCCATTTTTGCAAGATTTGTTTCTGTTTGGAGTCGGTGAGGGGCTGTGGTTGGATGTGCGAGTTGACCTGGAGGGGTCTGGTTACACACAAGATGGGGATATTGGGTCAGCGTACCTTGAGGTGAAGGAAGACCAATGATCGCGAAGATGAGAAATGCAAAACGAAGCGACTTGAGGTGGTGAAAAAAATGAGAACAGGAATAAACAGCCTTCAGCCTTGAGCTGTCGTTTGTTTACCCCGCCGCGTGATCCAGGCTGATGTACCCGCTTTCCCGCCGTTGTGATTGGCTGTGGTGCTGATAAGGTCGGACTCATAGTGATTCTCACCAATATCACTGCATATAGCACCACCACCCTCCCCAACTACTTGTCGATATCATATAAAGCCCTCTGACTGCATTACTGTACAGGAGCTCTGCGCCTGGGCATGCGCAGAGTGAAACCTCAATCGGGAGCCCCTCACTCCAACCCCAATCAAGGCCGCGTCTAGATATATATCTACATTTCTTATAGGAGAGTCGGGTGCCTTGGGTTGGCGATCTCACTACCTCCGCTGGATTCAGAATTTACTCCACGCCGGGGGCTTTTCGAAATCGCATGCATTTAGCAGTATCGACGCTGCAGGGGCTTCACCTGGCCATTCTAAGCTCAATGCTCACAACTACCTCGTCGAATTCGGCCCCTATGGGAGACGATGAGTTCGGCAAGCAGGGGCAGCAGATGTGGGGGTCCCTTCATGCGAATATCAGGATGAACATGTGTTTCTTACGTGGGCAAGTCGATGTCTACATTGCCGATCATGGCCGATTACAAAGAGATAAGTGGGGAGCTATCTCGTGGCTGCATGCTGAATCTGCCACCATGCACTCACATAGTCGAGTAGGTGCCTGGAGATTGTAAATCGGTCCTTGGCGCGAAGTATGCCCCTCATGTGTTCGGCATACTTCGATCAAGAAGGCCTACAATCCCTAGGTAGCTGAGCTGGCTATTGGAGCTGCCTGGTGATCAAAATATTAAGACTCAGTCCCTTAGATCATTGCGGTAAATGGTAGCCAGCTGGCGACGGCGGTAAGGACGATGGGACTGCTAACATCTACAATCTCAACTCGGAGGGCACCCAGGGTTTGTGGGTCATTGAAATATTCATTTAGCAGCAGATCATGGCATCTCAAGCGCGGGATGCTTTATGATAGCATATTGAGGTTTTGTTCATCACAAGGTTGCATAATGAACCCTTATCCTCATGTACGCAAACATCTTTCTGGTAATTTCTAACCACCATCTATGTGAACTTGTATCTAATGTAGACCACAGCTTCAGTCATGATATTACGCCACTAATTCGCAGTGTGTTCTGCATCGTGGGCGGAACGAGAAGGATGGGGTCTGAACCTGAGGCGACTGTGCTCGAGGCATGATACGGGCTCACGATATGCGAGGTTTCATCGCGAGTCCATTTTCTGCAAGCCTCAAGTCGCCCCCAGAGATCTATCTTCAAGGTCAGGCGATCACAATCGATGAGAAAGTTCTTCAGTCTAGACTCTCCCCCGGAATGGAGCCAACCAAGACATGCCAAAAATATGTCTTCCATCTCCACAAAACTCGGCAAAGCTCCACTAGGCTCCCGACTTCCAGTCTAGAGCTCCGCCGGGGAAGGACTGTGGTGAGTTGTGACTCAGCTACGTAAGTTCAGTTAGCGTGACGAAATCTTGTACCTTCTTTCTCAGGAGGTTCGTCATAGATGGTTAATCACATAGTTGAACTACATGTCTGAATCCACAAAGAAAGGGATAATAGTAGCAGTAGTCTTTTGTCCAGGTACTGTATGTACACACCGCTAGAGGCCGTTCGTTACCGAGATGTTCACTCGGTACTGCATGCAGTCCGCCGGCGCATTCTTCCCTTTCCTAAAACTTCCGGCCGAGGGGGCAAAAGGGGGAATTTTGTCCCCACATCCCGCTGACTGGGGGAAGGATTGCCTCGGGGAGGTCGGGGAAATCACGAGCACGTGGATGATTGTTGTTTTCGGGAATAGCCTCGCCTTGGCTTGAGGGAAAATGGAACTTTTGTTTATCCAGTTAAGCGTACCGCTTGAAGCTCTCCTGCTGACTTTCTCACCTGTCGTGGGTTCTTGCTTGGCAGACAATGCTTTGTTGATTCGGGTTGGTTTAACCCGGATGATCAATTGGTTTCGTACAGGGTAGCGGTTGACGCGCGTGATGGGGGATTTTGATTGCCACGCGCCTGGGGGGGGTCGAGACTTTTTTTTTTTTTTGGCTAAGGAGGATATTGTATGCAGGGACACGGATGGGAATACGTGGTGGTGCATTACTCATTTTCGTCTGTAGTTGATTGTTGGGTAGGTAGGTGTATCTCTCGTGTGAGGAACACGAGGACCGTATACAATGTGAATGTAAAGAACGATGTTTCTGTCGTCATTGTTGAATGACTTCCGTTCTTGGGCAAGTTTCCTAACGGAAACCGGGAAAAAAAGGTCGCCAGGCGAAAAAAAAAGGACGAGAACATCCGGGGAACTGGCCCGTGTTTTCTGGTCGGATGCGGGGTACAGATTTGAAGACCCGACCTTCCTTTCCGACCGGCTATGCCTGCCTGCCTGCCTGCCTGCCCAAACGTACCAACTACACCTCTATCAGTGCTCTGGTCCGGAAAAGTGTTTACGGCAGTTACACCTCTCCTCATCATACTCAGGCGGCTTTTCTGATGCCAAAGCCCTCGATCCGAGGGGACGTGCAGAAAAAAGCGCGCCTGACCCCTGCGTGGGCTTGATGTGCTGCGCCCCCAAAGGGGTGGTTTACTCTATGCTGTGTTAACAGTCGGTTGTCCTCGTGGAAAGTCGGGATCAAAGACTTTTGGGATGGACCTGTCATGTGCGTTGTTTTTCTTGTTCAGTACTTGCTTTTGGGTGTACGTTCGACGAGGGAAATCTCTTTAGTTTAGTGTGCATCAGTAGGGGTTTGTAGATACAAATTAATGCCTCAATTGGGGGTGTGCGTGATCTTAACATGAGCGATTTACATATGAGTACTCGTAGCGAAGACGGGGGGTGGCTTACGCGCAATGAACGCGGTATGACGAGCAAGTGCCTCAAGAATGGGTGCTTTCAGATCTTTTGCTTGATCTTCCCTCTTCTTTCTCGTGTCGTTCCCAAAATGGCCCTCAGGGGGGGGTTCACATCCCGAAAACTTGGAGTCAAAAAAAAAAAAGCACGGCAATATCTTCTGCCCACCGCATTTCATGATGGTGACGTTGGATTGTCAATCCGGAGAAGTGGACTTGTTTCATTGGCCGGACCGGGAAGGGCTTCGGAAGGCAGCTGACTCTCACTTGACCGAAAACAGACTAGAGCCATGGAGCAACACCCGAATTTCTCTCCCGGGAATTTCGTCACTCGGAAAGACTCCTGGGTCTGGGCCTGTAATTTGGGGCAATTGGGGCAATTTGGGGGTGGTTGCAGCCTCCGGGCGGTCAGATTATTACATAAGCCAAATGGGGCCTCCCCACCTTTTTTTTCGTTAGTGAATACGGAAGTGCTCCGTCGCGCCGAGGACGGACATTTTCTAATGAATTTTTTCTGCCAGGCCGGGCGCTTCTCTTGCTACCCAGTCGGGAATAGTCTGCGTTGATCTGGGAGAGGCTTAGAAGCCCATGCCGAGAAAAGGGAGGGCTTCCTTCCCCCGCAATTTCCATCATGGATCGTTTACCCATGTCCTGTAGGTTAATCGCCTCTAAAATCCTCGCCGGATGGTTGGCTATTCTTGAGTTGATTCAACGTCATCACTTCCCGCATTAACTGTCAGTTGATGGTCAAGAGAGAAAACTGACTCTGCGCTTCCGTGGGAGAAAGCTGGGAATAATCGCTTTCAGCTCGTAGGACTGACTGTCGGTTTCGTAATGGAAAATGCAGGGGGCTTGTTAAATACCTCGTTTGCAGAATGGACGGCTTTGATATCTCGAGCCTGTCACACCGATAGTACTGTGTAGAGAGAGTACGGCTAGTAGTACCTTTTTCTTATTTTTACTTCTCTAGCTACAATCAACTCAGCCCCTCCCATTCTCCCCCTCCTCCCTGTTGGCCTAGATTGAGACATTAACGCACTATCGGTTGATAACGTCTGAATTCTCAACTCTTGTTCCCGATCCTGCTGTTATTCCCTCACTTTTAGTTGGTGCATCCGCGCAGAGCACCCGGAACCACTTCGTGCCCACATCTCAGATCTCGGAACAACTCGGACTACCCCGAGAGGCAATTCTGCCTCTGTTTCGACTGTTTCGACTTTCCACGATAACCAACAACCGCTTCAGCCTTCAGCCCAGTCCTTAGCCCCGACATCTTCCGTGGAACTGTGGAGAAGGCTCATTACTCCAAAGATCCAAACCTCGTTGCGACCTGAATTCGCTGCCATCATGGCCCCAGCTGGAAACATTCATATACCCCCCGTTTCCCCCGTCGATCCTGGTCCTCTCTACACAGATTTCTTTCAACAGCAAGTTGCAAAGCAACGAAACAATAATTATCATTCTACTTCACTAAGAAACATGGTTGCTGCTTCTGTTAACCGCACTGCGCTGCACCCTGGTGGTGTTCAGTATGTCTTTCCTTCTTTCTTCCCCTTGTTTTGGTCTTGCGATGGTCTACTATTGTCTCGGTTGGGACATTGCAAGGACCTATATGACCTCATAACTTTCTGAGTGTTGTCGACAAAAGGTCGCTAACTTGAATGACTGTCCAGGCCGGGCAAGGGTCACACTGAGCTCGAGGAGGAACTCCACGAGCACGCCCACATTGACTATGACCGTGTTGCTATTGTACGATTCTTTGCGCCTCATCTATGAATCATAGCGCCAACTAACTGAAACAGATCGCCAACCCTGCTGTTCCTGCTCTTTACGAAGATGCTCTGGTCTACGAGACTGGTACTGCCATCACCTCCAGCGGTGCCTTGACTGCATACTCCGGTGCCAAGACTGGCCGTTCCCCCTCCGACAAGCGTATCGTCAAGGAGGAATCGTCTGAGAATGAGATCTGGTGGGGACCTGTCAACAAGCCCATGACTCCTGATGTAAGTTCTGGACTGGCGTATAATCGCGCATTGTCTCCCCCCCTTGCATGTCGGCTGGCTGCGGGACCAAGCCAAGCTTTAGGGCAGAGATCATGGCCGCAGTGCCACGGTAGCCCCCGGAAGATTAGCAAAATGCCTCAAATCATGTTCTGGTCTGAGGCATTTTCGATCTCCCGACTGCTGTGCAACAATGGTTTTCATTTCTGTCTGCGCTTGCGCTTGCACCATTGGAGCAGATTAAGTCACACCGGTGACGTCATCCGTATACCTTCAAGTCAAGCTAATTCGTGTCCCCAGGTTTGGCGTATCAACCGTGAGCGTGCTGTCGACTACCTTAACACCCGTAACCGCATCTATGTTATCGATGGTTTTGCCGGCTGGGATGAGAGATACCGCATCAGCGTCCGTGTCGTCTGCGCTCGCGCCTACCATGCTCTCTTCATGCGCAACATGCTCATCCGCCCCTCGCAAGAGGAGCTGAAGCACTTCCACCCCGACTATGTCATCTACAACGCCGGCTCTTTCCCCGCCAACCGCTTCACTGAGGGTATGACTTCTGCTACTTCCGTTGCCATCAACTTTGCCGAGAAGGAGATGGTCATTCTCGGTACCGAGTACGCCGGTGAGATGAAGAAGGGTGTCTTCACTGTCCTCTTCTACGAGATGCCCGTCAAGCACAACGTCCTTACTCTCCACTCCTCTGCCAACGAGGGCGAGAACGGTGATGTTACCGTCTTCTTCGGTCTGTCCGGAACCGGAAAGACCACTCTGTCTGCCGATCCCAAGCGTGCTTTGATCGGTGACGACGAGCACTGCTGGACTGACCGTGGTGTCTTCAACATCGAGGGTGGCTGCTACGCCAAGTGCATTGGCCTCTCCGCCGAGAAGGAGCCCGATATCTTTAACGCTATCCGCTTCGGATCCGTCCTCGAGAACGTTGTCTTCGACCCCATCTCCCGTGTTGTCGACTACGATGACTGCACCCTCACTGAGAACACTCGCTGCGCGTACCCTATTGAGTACATTGAGAACGCCAAGATCCCCTGCTTGTCCGAGAAGCACCCTTCGAACATCATCCTCCTCACTTGCGACGCTCGTGGTGTTCTTCCTCCGATCTCCAAGCTCACCACTGAGCAGACCATGTTCCACTTCATCTCCGGTTACACTTCCAAGATGGCCGGTACTGAGGATGGTGTGACCGAGCCCCAGGCCACTTTCTCTTCCTGCTTCGCTCAGCCCTTCCTTGCTCTTCACCCCATGCGTTACGCTACTATGCTCGCGGAGAAGATCTCGCAGCACAAGGCCAACGCCTGGCTCCTCAACACCGGTTGGGTTGGCGCTGGCGCCACCACTGGTGGCAAGCGTTGCCCTCTCAAGTACACCCGCGCCATCTTGGACGCCATCCACAACGGCTCCCTCAACGAGGTCGAGTACGAGACCTACGAGGTGTTCAACCTGCACGTGCCCAAGTCCTGCCCCGGTGTTCCCTCGGAGCTCCTCAACCCCAGAAACAGCTGGACCGCGACGACGAACTTCAAGGACGAGGTCAACAAGCTGGCCACGCTCTTCAACGAGAACTTCGCCAAGTACGCCGACCAAGCTACAAAAGAGGTCATTGCGGCCGGTCCGGTGCCTCAGTAGATTGTTGCTTTCCTTGTTCGCTGATTCCCTTTGGTTTATCATATCGCATGGCGTGCTGTGTTTCAAATATTGGGTCATATGATTTCTTTCTTCTTCAGATACCTGAATGTGGCTTTATGCCGATCAGCGGAGGGAAAATCGCGCTGACAATGGCTGTTCTGATTTTGGTTCTCTCCAATACTGGCTGTTGGCCTTTAGAAAATATATTCAGTTCTAACCAATTCTTTCTTCTTTGTGATGTAAAAGTGAATCTAGTTCCATGCGACAACTCCCTACCCTCTAGTATGGGAATGATGGGCTGGGACTTTGATCATGGATCCCTGGCACCTGGACTGGAAGTTGCCGGATGGTGAGTTGAGGGTTCCGAATTGACCTTAGGATCTACGCGGAAACATCTCTCTCCACATTCCTCCTCCCGGCGATACCTTTCCACCCTTTCAGCTTCTTACCCCCTCACCAGATAGCATCAAATCAAGATTCGCTCTGCGGGTAGTTTACCTGAGGTGGTAGCTCTTGTGGAGAGCAGTGCTCAGGGCATTAGTGGGGTGGGCATGCGGGCGCTAGCTGAAGCGCCTCCGACATTCATGACTGCTTATAGGTGATACCTCGACAGCACTATCTTCCAACCTCAGATCATCTCTTGAGCACCTGGTATGTTATTTACCATTGAAGACACCAGGCCAATCCTTGCAGTAAAGGCGCACACTAAGATCTGCACAGATCATCTTGCTTCCAAGCCCCGTTCCCCACGCAAGGAGGCCGCTAAATAGTTGGCGTCAACGCGGGATGCAGCCAAACCAATTTTCTCCGAGTCATCCCTCGATCGAAGACAGGGGTGGATCCGTGAACTACTGGGGTAATGTACGCGTGGGAATTCGATGCAGGAACAGATCCAGCATGCACCATGTACATTGCATCTCCGAGTTTAGTTCTTGCGGCTAGACAAGGTTCGACTTAGCTGGGAATGACCATAATACGACCTCACTCTTCGACATACCTTAATACTACTCGAGTACCTGTGAGCCAGTGCTCCGACATACCGTGCCTGTCGATCGCCTCCTAGCTCTCTCCAGCTGTCAAGGGGTGAATGCCGCCCTTTGAGCTGATACGTGCCAGACATGTAGTGCCCTGTCTGGTGTGTGGTCCTTACTGAGCCTCGAGGCCTTTTCAAGGTGCCAAAGCAAGGATGCTTGACTAGCCCGCTTAAATCTCTCTCCACGTGAGAGTTGAGTGGTCCATAACCACCACCATCCTTTGAGCAACCCTCCAAGGAGGGTGGTCACTTGTATTCTCGGATTTGCCTCCTGTCTACGCCATTCCCGCCTTCAGGGGGTAAGCACACCCCTCCGAATTTCCCAGACACGTATGTGCATTCCCTATTGTGCGAATGCAAAGGACTCTTGCGCGTAAGCCTCGCGCCACCAAAATCTCCTTGATCGGTTCTGGAGACTATCGCGTCGCGTCCGCACTAAACTGAGATACAACACTTCTCTCCAACTAAGATCGCCATGGGAAAGTTGTGTGTTGCATAGAGCTTGAGATTCAGTGCATGCATAATCATCATGGACGAGAATATGATTACATCTCATTCCCTGGTTTCGCTGCCTCTGGCGCTGATGGGAGTGGGGTCCGTCGTCCTCGCGGTAGGTCAATAATTTGTCTCAAGATCGCTTGTTGCGACATGAAGATACAGACTATGTGTCTCTTAGCAAGTTCGCGACCGCGCTGACACTGAACTTGCAGTTCCTGGTGTACGGCATATATCAGGTTTATTTCCACCCTCTGGCCAAGTATCCTGGTCCATGGCTTGGCAAATTCACCGAAGCCGGGGCAGCGTATCATGCTGTCAAAGGAGATTTACATCTACATATCTGGTGGTGCCACCAGAAGTATGGTGAGCTTAAATGGATATAGTGACCTTTCGATGGAAAGAGGTCTCGAAGTGCTGACTGAGGTTGTTTAGGGCCGGTAATTCGATATACGCCGAACTTGGTAATTTTTAACACAGCAAGTGGAATGAAAGGTGTGTTGCTGCTATGCAAGAAAATGGCCTTTGTTTCTGGGCTAATCAGAAAAAAAGATATCTACGTCCGAGGGAAGGACCTTCGGAAAGATGTCCACTACGGTGTTATTCAACTCGGCACCAAGAACCTCCTCACGGTCACGAGCCCCACGGACCACGCTAGACGAAACAAGATCATAAGCCCTGGATTCTCAAGCACGGCAATGCGCGAATTCGAGCCAAAGTTGTTGGCACATGTCCACAAATTCTGTAAATCGCTGTACCGCCCGAAATCCCAAGGCGATTCGGACAGTGCCTGGGGAAAACCAATGGTCATGTCAGACTGGTGCAGCTATTTTGCATTTGATGTGATCACGGAGCTGGTATTTGGAAAGGCAGTTAATCTACTCGGGAGCCAGCAGCACCGATGCACTGTGTACGACATCACTGGGATGATGAAGCGACTGTCACTGTTGATGTATGCTCCGTACGTGTTTCTGGGTCGACTGGATCGGAAGTTATTCCCTGATGAGATGCACGGAATGAAGCGATATCACCGGCTGGTGAACACTATGATGGCGGACGCCGCGAGCCTGTCAGGCCATGTGTTTAGTCGATTGACGAACGCGCGGGATAATAAGGTGAGCGCGGGGACTGGACCCGCATTCAGCGATGCGGACGTCTACTCCGAGGCTGCGATGCTGGCTGTTGCTGGTGGGTCACATATATTCCGTTACTTTGCTCCTTCTCATCTATCTCATGACTTGCTGATGGCATGAATGACAGGGTCCGACTCCACATCTGTCTCGCTCTGCGCCAATCTGTTCTATCTGGCGACCTATCCTCACGCCTACGCCCGCCTCGCTCAGGAAATCCGCACGACATTTCCAACACTGGACTCAATCCGCACAGGGCCCCTTCTTCTCCAACAGTGCCCCTATCTGCACGCTTGCATTAAGGAGACTCTCCGAATCTCTCCGGCCGTAGCCGGATGTCCCTATCGTCGGGTCGAAAAGGGAGACACCATAGTCGTCGACGGCCACGTGATCCCTGAGGGCTGCAGTGTCGGTACCGGAATCTACAGTATCCATCACAATGCAGAATATTTCTCGCGGCCAGATACGTTCCTTCCGGAGAGGTGGCTGACCAGCAACGCTGATGACTCGCTCGAGCAAGCGAGCATCACGACAGCCGCATATACACCCTTTTCACAAGGGACGCGCGCCTGCGTCGGGCGACATCTGGCACAAATGGAGCTGCAGTTAGCGCTGGCGTGCCTGATCTGGCAGTATGACTTCCGCCGGGCGGATGGCATTGCGGGGGAGATGGGAGCAGGCAATCGAGACTGTGGGGAGCTCGGGCGGTCGAATCCGCATGAGTTTCAGCTTTATGATCACATCATCAGCCAGAAGAGGGGGCCGGTCCTTCAGTTCAGGCCGAGGGAATTTTCTCAGTAGAAAGCATCGGCAGGCTGAGGCGGGAAGGCACTCGGGCTCGGCAGACAAGGCGGGCTATTCGGTTATACCTGAAGGCAAAAGAACGGGAGCAACGGGTTGTGCCTTGATTTGATTGATACCTTTTGGGAGCTCGGGAGTTTTCGATACGGAGTTCAAACCCAGATATGTGAATATGTGTATTGATGTATAGTGTGGGGGTTTGTGGTTTCAACTTCTCAACCAGACAGTCACAGCAATGAGAAAATTGTTGGGAAGAAGAACGGGGCAGTCGCCTACTTCATATTTACCAAGTGGTTCATTGAGAACATCAGGTGCGAGGCGGATCCGTTCTGCGTACTAGCGATCGGGGGGGGGTGGGGGGGTAGATTCCTCCGACATGGCAGTCCGTATCCACCGATAATCGGCTGTTTATTCACCCTGATCCTCGCCCTGGCCCCCTAAATGGGGCGAGCTAACAGCCTGGGAAGGACATGGTCAGTGCGCGGCATGATCAATCGCCGCCAGGGGATTGGTTTGGAGACAGCGACTGGACATCCCGGACGACAGTCCTCCTAGCCTTAAGGGTTGTTGGGTAGCATAGCCGGGGGATGAACAGAAGATTCATGTAGAAAGTAGCCTACTACTCTCCTCCTCCCGCCCGAAAGACATTACCGAGATCCGCCCAGCGGCTCACTATCTCCCGCTCCGGGATCCCGAGTGTGATACTCCTCCTGTGTTATACCTAGGTGAAGATAGGGATCTAAATTGGGAGCTTGCTCGATGTGGGTACGTGGAGATGTACACGTACTGTAACATAGTAGGAGTTGGTGAAGATGGTCTATCTAGGTTATCATATATCTACTTGTATGATTTCTGTCATGATGGTGTGCTATGTTCGAACAGTAACTGTCATTCACATCAATCTTCTTTACTATCTTATCGTAGTGCCCTAATCCTAGCCAGTAATTCTCTCGCCGTGATGCCAACACCGGACTAAGACCCGGAGGAGACCTTCTCCGGATTTCGTCCCGTTCTATTCTGATTGGTTCTTCGGTGGAGGGAACTTGTTGGGATGGTTGAGAGGCGAAGTGTTCAGGAGTAATAATCAGTCCGATTATCGGCAGTATCAGATGGATGGGGGGAGGTGTGAATTCTGTCTGATGCACTTGTTGGTTGTTGGTTTGAGAGGTGATGATGAGGATGCGGGAAAGCAGGGCGGGAGAGGGGGGGAGGAGTAGCGGAAGATGCGGAATAATATTGATCAGCGCTGATGCTTGGGATGTCATGTCGAGCCAAGAGATTCATATGTATGGAGTCTAACCTCGGGTCTGGCCGGGGTTTCCGGGGGGTTCTCGTTAGGCGCTGGATGTGGTTTGGTAGCCGATTACTGGAGGTGGGGTGGAGCTGAGTTCCCCACTCGGTGGGTGGACACCTGCAAGTAAGAGAGAGTATGAGAGTTGAGTTGAGAGATGACAACAGTACAGGGCAGGGTAGGTTGGATGAAGAGTGGAGGAAAACGGTCTCTATCGTTCTTTCTATCTATAGGTGTTATATTGCTCGGTGTGTGATACAGTATGAAACAATACAAACGAAATTAAGGATGAAGATTGTAAAGTGAAAAAAAGAAATAGGGAAAAGACAATAGTAACATGACGTTGCCACGCTCCCCCCGCATTTTCCAGCTGGCGGGCATCATGCAGTAGCTGCTTAGTCCAAAGTACTGTGTACTTGTACTTACTACTAGTAGTACATACTTACTTGGTGGATACTGGACCATATGCAAATCAAGTATTTAATAACAATCATACTATTATGGAGATGACCATTTGAAGAGAAATACGACTAAAACTACCACCCCGTAAATCTCCACCCCAGCACTGTACTGTAGGTTCCGATGCCCGAGTATGACCCATCAATCACTGTGACTGTACCAGACTCTCTGTACCACATCCAACAGTCACAGTGGTGGTAGTTACCTTCCCGGCCTGGCAGTGCTTGCCAGGCTTGATCCTCTCCTCTCCCTCTACTCACTTTGCTTAAAACTCACCCTCCCTGCTCCCTGTCCGTCTTTCCCCGCGACATTTTCCTTCTCCTCATCCTCCTCATCCATCATCTGACCAGGAACTTTTCCATCCAAGTTATAAATAAAATATCTGCCTCCTCCCTCCACCTCAAGCTCCCTCCCACCACCCCCCTCCTTTTGCTTCTGCATCGCCTTCTTTCATCCACGGTAAGTAGCTTCGGCTTTCCCCTCTTGGAAGATCCCCGGATGGTCTTGTGAAAGTGCCTGGCCAGGCCCAACTGTTTTGGCCTGGGGCATAGCCTCCAGACTTGGATTCCAAGCTTCTTTGTTTCCCCACCCCGCTTTTCCTCGTGTTGTCTTAGCTTTATATTCATTCCCTGCCTGTCGTCTCAACATTTCATTCAATCAGAGCAGCATTCTGTTCAGCATTGGCCATTGATCCTAGACACTGACAATAATCAATAGGTCTGGAGTGAACCCCGATTACTCCCTCAACATGGCTTCTACTACAACCACCACCACCACAACCCCAGCTGTTGCCGCCGCCAAAGAACCTCAGCCCGCCATGGACTTCCTTCATCACCCCTACACTCGTGCGGCGCTTCCCTTCGTCAATGGCGGTCTTGCTGGCATGACCGCTACTGTAGTCATTCAGCCCATTGACATGATCAAAGTCCGTTTGCAATTAGCCGGGGAGGGTGTGCGCACCGGACCTCGACCCTCGGCCTTTGGCGTAGCTCGCGACATCATCGCGTCTGGCAAGGTACTCGATCTTTACACGGGTCTATCTGCTGGTCTCCTTCGTCAAGCTGTCTACACTACCGCCCGCCTGGGTTTCTTCGACACCTTCAGCAAAATGCTCAACAAGCGCGCAGAGGCTGCTAACCGTAAGGTCACCTTTGCCGAACGCGCGGGGGCCGGATTGACTGCTGGTGGTATTGCAGCCATGATTGGCAACCCGGCCGATTTGGCCCTGGTCCGTATGCAATCGGACGGCCTCAAGCCTCCCGCAGCGCGGGCCAACTACCGCTCGGCGCTGGACGCGCTTGTCCGCATCTCCAAGTCGGAAGGTGTTCCAGCCCTGTGGGCCGGTGCCTTGCCGACCGTTGTGCGCGCGATGGCCCTCAACGTCGGTCAATTGACCTTCTTTGCGGAGTCCAAGGCTCAATTGAAGGCCCACACCAATTTGTCGGCCCAGAGCCAGACCTTTGCCGCCTCTGCGATCGCCGGTTTCTTCGCCAGCTTCCTCTCGCTGCCATTTGACTTTATCAAGACTCGTCTGCAGAAGCAGCAGAAGGATCCCTTGACCGGCAAGCTGCCGTACAAGGGCCTGCTGGACTGCGCGCGTAAGGTAGCGCAAGAGGAGGGTTGGTTGCGATTCTACCGCGGCTTCGGCACCTATTATGTGCGGATCGCTCCTCATGCGTTAGTTTCCCCACCCCCAAGACTTTCTTATCGTGTAGTGCTGTCACTAACCCCGCGGATCCACCAGCATGGTTACACTGATTGTCGCCGACTACCTCAACCTCATCACCAAGTAGTGTGTTCGAGATGATTTCCGACGTGGTTTCTTATTTCCTTATTTCCTTTTTCTTTTTTCTTTTGATTCATATTTAGGCATCACTCAAGAAAATGCCGCGTCCGAACAGATCATTCTGTTTCGCCCACACTACTATACATTCCACTCAATGCCCGATCGGCAAGCCACACCCGATCGGGCTGATGGGCTGACGGGCTGACGGACAGAACAGCCACGGGGTTGCATGCTGTCTGGCACAGATGCGATGATGTGAGACGGCTGTTGACTACGCTCTTTCTTCATGGCCGGTACCCTGGGTGGAGTTTCTTATTTGACTGAGCTTTTTCTGTGTATCTCTTACTAGTTATATATCCCAGGGCGTGCTCAAGGGACCGAGCACAAGGGTATTGCAGAACATGATCATGAGTAAACACTGATATTGACAAAGATACCAACAAACAAGTCTTCCTAGTAATCGACCTCAAAATCTATCTCATCGTCCGGGATAGAGTCTTGCTCTTCATCATCGTAGTCGTATCCGAGCGCTTCGTAGTCCATATTTTCGGAGTCTTCTGCGTCCAGGTCCGGGTCCGCGTATTCTGGTTTTTCTCCTTCTCTTTCCTCGTCTGGATCATCTGTGTCTTCTCCTTCCAATCTTTCATACACGTAATCTGGATCAATTTTCCGATATTCTGGGCCATCTTCCTCCACTTCGACATCCATATACCCCTCTGCTTCTGAATGCACCGATTGCACCTCTTCTTGGTCTCCTTCTTCGAATAGATCATCAATGTTGGCAACCCCTTCTCCGCCGGTCTTTGGCAAGGTGTCTATTCCCTCTTCCTCTGCTTTGTTATCCAGGTTTTCATTTCGCATGTGCTTGCCTTCTTCTTCTCCCTCGTTTGCTCCTTCCCATTCCGTTTGGCCTGCAACCTCACCGGCCATCGGCCCAGCATTGACGAAGCTAACTGATTCTTCTTCTTCTTTTTCTTCTTCTTCTTCTTCTTCCTCCTCCCCATCATCAACTGCATCATCAATCGCATCATCCGCTAGGAGCTGATTTCCATCTTCCTCACCCATTTCTTCTTGGTCTCCGAGCTCTGCGATTTCAGATTCGACGACAGGTGGGTTATCATCTTCATTCTCGATTCCTTCTTGCACTGCACTGTCCACCTCTGATTTCTTCTGTATTTCTGAATCAGTCTGTCCTTTTGATTCATTATCCCTCTTTGACTCATTCTGCCCGCCTAATTCTTGCTCTGGGGTCTCAGTTTCAGGATTTTCATGTTGAATGAACTCGGGGTCGACTCCATCTTCTTTCCTTCCTTCTTGCACTGCAGTATCCGCCTCTGAGATGATTTGTTCCTGTTCCTGTTCCTGTTCCTGTTCTTCTTGCTTTTCTGCTCTCACAGTTTCTTCTTCTTCTTCTTCTTCTTCTTCTTCTTCTCTCATGTTCTCATCTTCTTGGTCTTCAGGCTTGGCGATATCGTCTTCAATGATATCTTCTTCAACGATATCATCTCCGCCTCCTTGCTCTGCACCGTCAAGCACTGCACCAACTGCGGTGAGCTCATTTCCATCTTCTTCCACATCATCCTGATCTCCTTGCGCGACAGGTTCCTCCTCAACAACATGCTGATCTTGATTCTGCTCCTCGTTTTCTTGCTCAGCTCGCTCCACTGACTCAGCACCGACGTGCAGACCATCATCTTCCTCCCCTTTCTCTGAACCACCCTGGTCTTCTTGCTTGTCTGACTCAGCCTCAGCATGTTGACTCTGTTCCTGGTCCTCTCTCTTCTCATCCACCACATCCCTGCTTTCGGATTCATGGTCTTCTTCCTTGTTTGTCTCTCTTATGCTTGTTTGATCAGTTTGTCCATGCGCGAGTTGCTGGTTCACATCTTGATCCTGAGCTTTATGCTCAATAAAATCAGCATACAGTTGACGACTTCCATTGTTTTCTTGCTCTTCGTTCTGGACATTTTTCTCTTTTGTCTGAACCACTTCCTCATCTTCTTCAATGGCCTCCGCTCCCTCATTGATATTTTCCTGGATTTGCTCTTCAACAAGTTGAGGTTGAGCATCAGCAAGTGCCTCATCTTCCTGCTCTGCATCTGCCTGGACATCTGGCTTGACCAAAGCATCGCCAACGCCTTGTTTCGACTCGCTCCTGCTACCGTCCTCCTCCTCATTCTGTTCTTGTCTAGTTGGCTCATCCGCAGCTTCTTGACTCTCTTTCTCCTCTTCGACGCCCGCGTTCTTCAGCCTAACTGAACCAGTGTCAACACACTGCCTTTCATCCCCATCTTCTACCGTTCCGTGGTCATTCTGGTCATCTGTTTCAGCGTCCGCGAGCTGACTCTCATCTTCTTCTTCCCCATCATGTACTTGGTCTTCGTTCTCCGATTGTTCGACAGCATCGTCCTCACTCTCCTCCTGTATCACTTCTTCTTGCAGAATTTCTTGTTCGATAGCTCTGGTGTTGACATGTTGATGCGGTTCGCCTTCTTCTTTGAGGACATCTTCCTCGTTTTCTTGTTCAAGTGGTTGAGCATGAACACACACGTCCTCTTTTTCAATTTCTTCAACATCGGTGTGCTGTTTCTTGCACTCCCCTAATGCTCCCTGGTCATCTTGTTTAACCGCAGTGTCAATATCATGGATTTCTATTTTCTTCTCTTCTTGATGGACATCCTGATATTCTTGTTGTTCAGCTGATTCAGCTTCGAGATATTGCATTGCCTGATCCACATTTTCCGCATCTTCCTGCCTTTCTTCTCCATGTGTTTCCTGTGATTCCTGTTCCTCTTGCCCTGGCTCCTCCTCGTCTTCTCCATCCATTTCCCCCTCATGCCCTTGTGTCTCATTTGTCTCATGCTGAATTGTGTTATCAGCATTCTGCACCGATTCTTCGACTTCTTCATCTCCCCCTCTTACCTCCTGTACTTCTTCCTCAACCTCCATCTCATTCTCTTTGCTTTCCTGCTCCTGAACTCCAACTACCTCATCTTGAAACGTGTCATCAGCCACCTGCATTGTCTCTTCAAACTCTGCTCCTTTGTGGCCTTCTTCGTCTCTTACCTCCTGATTTCCCTCATCAGCTTCCTCCTCTTGGCTTTGCTCTTCCAGCTCCTGATCTTCATTTACCTCGCCTTTTGATATGTCATCAGCCACTTGAATCGCTTCTTGATTTTCGTCGTTTTCGTCGTTCTCTCCTGCCCTTACCTCCTGGTCCTCATCCTCGTCCTCCTCCCCATCATCATCATCATCATCATCATCTCCTGCCTGCCAATGTCCTCCGTCCTCAAATTCTTCGTCTTCCTCTTCTTCATTTTCCACATTTTCATCCGCCTCCAGGTCCACAACAGCAGCGACGGAGACACCGCGTTCCTGTTTGATTCTGATCTGGTCTTGCTGAGACGCCACTCTTCGTGAGGTAGCTGTGTCGTCATCCTCATCATCACTAGCCACCGTGATCCCACTTTTCCTACTTCTCTTCCTCCGCCCACCCACACCTCCTTGATCATACTCTTCCTCCTCCAGTTCTTCCTGCTCCCGCCTTTGAGCAGCCTCAGCTCTCTTCAACCTGCGCAGAAGAACGGGATCACTTCGCAGATCAAACTCGGTCAAAACCACCTCACACACCGGACACTTGACACAGTGTACGCGACGCGCACGTCGGCCCGCGTGCCCACTGGATGAACCGTGTCTCGGGTCCGGGGCGGTGGTGCGGCTCTGCGCAATCATTGCGGTAATGGCCTCGCGCTCAAAGCTGTGCGGGCATTTAGTGCTGGTGACCGGATCCTGGAAGGGGAGGAGAGTAAGGGGGCACTTGAGGGAAATGCGTTCACGGGAAATAGCGATGTCTTCGTCGGAAGGGTCTTCGTCATCGCCTTCTTCAGCGGAAGGATTTTTGGCGTGGCGAGAGGAGGATGCGCCCATGGTAGCTGACACTCCCGATACTGCGCTTGTCGCCGCGCCTCTACTGCTGGTAGCCGAAGTTGTGGGTTTCTTGTCGGCCCCTTCTTCGAGGTGGGCGAACCAGGTCGAGGCATGCGGGAGTGGGGGGATATCATCACCCGGGTGTTTGGCTTCGTGGATGATGCGATAGAATCCGATGTAAGCGTTGTTGGTGGAGTATCTATGGCCTTTTTAGTCTCTCATCCTGTCTCAATGGAAAGGGAAGTAGCATTGACATACTTCTGGGTAAGCGACAACCCACTCCACTTGTTCTTCGTCGCGGTGACACTCTCCTCTATCTTGCCCACCAACGTCGGTCCGGCATTTTCTTCATCGTCATCACCTCCCTCCCCCTCCTCCTCGTCATCGCCACGAGCATCAGCATCCTCCATCTCCTCATCCCTATCTTCATCCCTCCTACTCCGCCGACTACTCCTTGTCGATCGACTCCTAGTAGCCACTGCGCCATCCACCACATTAACATTGCCATCCAAGCCCCGTAGCATCTCACTCAGTCCCTCCAGTTTAACCTCCGCATCAATCGCACCCCGCATCTTTTGATCCAACTTGGCGGTTGTAGCTTTCACCTTTTCTTTAAGCGCGGCCACCTCCTCCTCATCATTATCATCCTCCCCTCCCTCCTCAGCATTTCGCTCCTTCTTCCGCCGCATCCGCTCCTCTGCATCCGTCAACCGTTCGTTGATATCCCCGGCCGCCTCGGTCAATTTTTCCTGCGCATGCTGGAGATGCGTCTTCAGGTTCCGAAGGGGTTGGCTGGTCAGGAGGCTGAGGAGGACGGCGTGTGAGGTCGCGTGGAGGGTCAGTTGGTCGGATTTAGGGTTGGAGATCGTCGGGGGCTGGTACGGTGGTGGTTGGGGGATTGTAGAGGAGGCTGTTGTTGATGTGGAAGATGAGGAGGTGGGTGCGGGTTCGTTTCGGCGACGGAGGGGCATATTGGGAGGACTTGCACTTGCAGCAAGTAAGTTGAATTGGGGCTGTAGAGGCTGCTGCTGTTGTTTTGGTGGTGGCTATTGATGTTGATTCTGATATCGCTCTCTGGTGTAGAGAATGTGTTTGATGTCAGGCTCTATTACGAAGAGTAAGTGGGGAGTGTAGTTAGCCGGAGTAAGTCCCAAGAGATCCGACTTGTTTTGCCAACAAGATAGTTTGTTGATCAGAGAGGAGGGGCTCTGTACGTGCCGTGCTGTGTGGTTTCGGTCTTGGCCTGGTCTGGTGTGGTGGAGGTGGGGGGAGTGCGTGAGGGAGGGCGCTCTTTGTTCACTTGGTGGGCTCGATCAAGTCAGAGAAACTATAAACCCTCATCAAAAAGAAACCTGTTACGTTAGTTAAACTTACCGACCCTGCCTTACTTACCTGACCCTATCACATAGACTGCTGCTGCGCTGTCGCCTGCAAGATGAAAGAAACCTCGAGAGCAAAGAAAGCAAGACGCGACGCGGTCACGCTAGTATGGTTCGGGTTATAGCTGATTTACACATGTATCGAGTACCTTATCGGCGCTTATCAGGGTGGGTTATCGGTGGGGCGCGCGGTGGTCAAGTATGTGGGTTAGGGACCTGATTTTCTGCCACCGCCAGAATTGAACAGTTTCGATGCCTGGTTTTCGGGACCTGTGCATGTGTGGGTGCCTGAATTTCTCTTGCGAGGTCGCGGGCGTTCTGCCGGTCATGTGTCTAGCAAGGCGGTGAGAGTTTAACCAGTTTCGCGGCCTGAGTTTCCGGAACTGTTCATATGTGGGTGCCTGAATCTCTCTTGCGAGGTCGCGGGCGTTCTGCCGGGTCATGTGCCCCCAAAGCGGTGGGAGTTTAACCAGTTTCCTCGCCGAGTTTTGGCCGGCTGGTCCAACCACTTTTCTGCCCTTGGGGGGCGGTCAGGGAGAAAAGAACAGTTTACCAGAGCCGAGCTTTGGCCGTGGCATCTCTCAGTATCCGCTGTACTTGGTAGAAGTGAGGATGATTTAGATATTTTAGTTTAAGACTGCTGATCTACCTCTGGCTACATTGCGTGAAGTATGATAGAAGCTATATGCATTAATTGAGTGAACTGTAGCTAGTTGTATTGCCAGCAATATAGATAGTGATAGTGATAGCGAAGTACCAAGCTAGAGTCAGACCCTTCATCCAACTAGACCTTGTAGAAACAGAAGGCGTGGTAGAAACCTATAGCATCTCGTTAGAGTGGCTGATACAACCAATTCCCCCAGAGAAGTAGTACTTACTGACTGCCTCCTGCTCCTCCGCCGTCATGCTCAGTTGCCCAGTATTGCGATCACGCACACCCATGCGCTCACTCAGAGGCCCCAACTCGGCATCATCCTTCTCATCGCGCCACACTTCCAGGAACGGCTTGCGATATTGCAATTCCAAATTGTACTCCTCCGTCAAGCTATCTCACATCGTTAGCCATGTTCGTACCGATTGACCAGAACAAAGAACAAGTAAAACACGTACGCTCGGAATGCTTCCCAGGGCACCACGTATTCCGGCACCTCCTCCACAGCCTCCTGCATGAAGTAGTTGTACCTCCAGCCGAACGGCGGCCGGAAGATGCCATCTTCGGGCGTATCCCCGGGAAATCGCACGCGGTAGATAGAGTTGCCCCATTCGACCTTGGTGGTGTCCTCCTCCACTTCTCCGTCTTCGGGCTCGGCTTCTTCGTTCTTCGACGCCGCCGCCTCCTCGCGCGCCTTGCGCTTAGCATGGCACTCGGCCACCTTGGCACTGATGACATCTGAGTTCGGGCAGACACCCAAGAACCGGCCGCCCTTCTTCAAACAGCCGGCCACATTGCGCAGCATCTGCCGGGCCTTCTCCTCGCTCTCAAACGCATAGTGGATCGCGAACATCGAAGCGACCACGTCGAAGCCACCTCCGCCCCAGCGCGAGCTCATCAACGAACCTCCGGGTCCCGCGTTGGGATCAATCCCAACCCGCTGCACAATGTCGATATCCCCCAGCCACTCGCCAAAGCAATCCTTCGGCGCGAACTCCGCATGGAAACTCGGGCCCCGGCCGCCACCGCCGCCACCACCCCCGCGACCACCGCGCGGACCTCCGCGTCCCGACCGCATCTGGCTGTATCGCTCACGCGCCTGCACGATGGAGACCTCAGCCGGATCCAGGCCCACGTACAGATCCACCGGCTGCGGCGCCAGCTGCCACTTGCCCAGATCACCACCCTTCCCGCAACCCAAATCGATCACCAGGAGCTTCTTCTGCTCGACGGGCGGCGGGCCCGTGCCGTCGGCCCAGTCCTTGGTCCCGATCGCGCGGGCCACAAACTCCTCATCCGGCGAGAACTTTTGGATGAGCGTGCTCTTGACCCAGTTGTTGAAGCTGCGCAGGCCCTTGATCTTACTCTCCGTCTTGCGCCACTCGCGGCCCCGCTGCGGCACGGCGTTGTAATGCTGCCGCACGAGGTCCGTCACGCCCCGGATCTGCGAGTTGCGCATCGCCTCCTCCTGCTCCGTGCGCTCGCGCTCCTCTTGTCGCCGCCGGAGGGTTTCCCGGTCCACCAGGCCCATCCGCGCGCCACCGCCGGGCCGCTTGCGCGGGCGCGACTGGGCTTCCGGGGTCGGCGACCGCGGCGGCAGGGGAGGCGAGGGGGATCGATTGTGGGCGTTGCGGTTGCGGTTGGGGCCGCCAGCGGGCTCGTCGTCCCGGTCGCGACGCGAGTAGGCCGATGGAGGGGTGCGGCCGCGCTTGCGGAGTTTCTGGTGGCGCTCCTCCACGCGCTTGCGTTTGGAGGTGGGTCGATATTGTTGATCTGTCGTTGCCGTTGTCGAGGCGGGCTCCTCCTCGGGGTATTTGCGCTTGTAGGGGTCATGGCTTTCTCGTCCGTGGTGGCCGGTGGGTGAGGGAGAGCGAACAGGCTCGGAGTACGAATAGTCGCCCATTTTGGTGGATGGACCTGGTTGTTTGGGTGGGGGCTTTTGTCGGGTTGAAGTCGAGGTGAGGTTGCGAGGAGCGGGTTTGTCGGGGAGAGTTGGAGAGAGGGGGGCCGGAATCAGTGAGATCGGAGACTTCAATTGTGGCTCATCTGTAATCTGTTGAGTGGCAGTGAGTAACGGTAAAGAATTAGGTTAAGTTGAACTATCTTCAGTCCCAACGAAGTGGTGAAGAACAGAGATTTCACCGCAAGTGCAGCAAGCAAACAAACAAAGCCAGCCGCCCAAATCGGGGAATCACCGCCTCCGACGCCACCACTTGCAAACTGTAGACTCCACCGGGAAAAGGGTTCCTGCAGTGGTGTTGTTTCTGGAGCATGGGATTCTGGGGTTCAGAACACGTACAGCAGAAGAGGGTGAGTGTCTTTTTTGTTGTTGTTGAGAAGAAGCGATGGTTGAACGGGGACGGTTTGGGGGAGATGGAGAAGACGAGGCCGGCGGAACAACTTCCGCCTTCTCCTCCCAGCGATCCCGTGCCGGATCATACATGCTGATGCTGCCTCGCCCACCCTCGTGTGTTGCTTCATCGGTGGTCATGGTGACAACAGTACACAAGAAGCTCCCTAATGAAAGATGACGTGGAGGGGGCATTCAAGTCCGATCTAAGGGGCCTCGCCGTCTTTTTATTCTCCCTGAATTCGTGCTGCTTGTGGTTTCCCTGGTTGGAGGCTAGCCCCAACCGTGTTTCTCTTTGGCCGCATCCGGACAATCGCAGCGCGTGCTTGCTGCTGAAGGAGTTGCGATGTGATTCAATTCTACCAACTGGAATGCTTGCTCACAAACAGCTGCTAACCTGCTACTAAATATCACTACTAGGACTTTGAATTTGTCTACCTGGGACGGAAGATCAGATGATAGTCCGGAATATGCGCCGTGAAACAATCCAACACCCCGTGGCCGACTTTCTCTAGTGGCTCTTTTCCCTCTCCGGGGGGAAACTCGAGGTCGAAGTTTTTCACAATGGTGGCCACGACAAGTCGCATCTCCATCATCGCAAATTGCTTCCCCGCGCAGGCATATTTTCCGGATGAGAAGGACTTGAATGCTTCCTTGCAGAGGACCATCTCCGGCTTGCTCGACCACCGCTCGGGGACGAAGCTATCCGGGTCGACAGAGTTTCGTGGGTCTGTGGACTCGTCAGCTTGCGCTTCCACGGTCTATCTTGGATCAGAGGAGGCTCGAACCTCGGTGAATGGCGTAAGTAGGTGTAGAGACTATTGTCCTTGGAGGGATGTAGACTCCGGCAACCATGAGCCCTTCAGGGCCAGTTTCGCGGGGGACACCGCTCGCCACGCTGGGATACATGCGAAGACCCTCGTTGATGCAGCTTTCCAGCCATGGCTTGCCTGCTAGCGCGGCATGAGTGATTGCCTCGCCGGCAGAGACACAAGAGTCCACCTCCTGCTGCAGCTTCTGGAGCTTGTCTGGATGCTGCGCCAACAGATACAGAAGCGCACTGACCGTCGCAGCCGTGGTATCGCTGCCAGCAGTAATTACAAGCTCCGAGTCATAGACCAAGTCTTGATCTATTTCGCTCTTCATTTGGCCTTCATAGTTGGCCAAAGCTCCGTCGATCAGATAGCTGAAGAGGTCCTTGTGGTTCAGCTCCATCTTCGCCGATCAGCAAGATCCTTTCATTCGGCTCCCGTGATCCAGAAGGCTCTCTCTTACGTACCTTTTTTCTTTTCTCCAACTGTTCGCTACACCAGTTCAGCCAAAGCTGGTTCTTGGCTCGCAGCCCCGGGGAATTCCGCACCAATTGCGCAATCCAGCTCGCGCACTGCAACACGCTCGCAATACGACCAAGATCCTTCATCTGCTGGATGTTCGAAGGCGGAGCGCCTTGGAGCATGTTAAATGATTTGCCGAATGCGAGGATGCCCATCGAGTCCCAGGTAAACCCGGCGATCAGCTCATTGACTTCCTGCTTGTGCGGGGCTCGAGTGGAGATGAGCTCGACCAGAACTCGGCAGTGATCGAGGATGAAGGGCTCATACCCGGCCAGTGCTAGCTAGGGGTGTCAGTGTCAGATCGGTCGTGAAGGGGGCAGTATTAGCTGGTGGCATCACCTCGAGGAGTGAACCCACGATCCCAAAGCCGCCTCCGCTTTGAATGGAAAGCCTTGTCTCTGGTCATCTGCAGGGAATGGTGGGGATAATTCAGGTCGTAAAACGGACCCTTGACGCACGATGTTCCCGGCCCGTGTATAGCCTTGATGGCTGCTGGATCATCTATGGAGATCTCACGTGGCTCTAGTGGTCCGGTCAATCAAGTCCTGACTTTCGTAATTTGCCATCCCAAATCAAAGAGAAATAAAGAAAGCTGACATTATTGATAAAGACTTACATACTAATTCGAACAAAGGTCCCGTATTGACGATGGAGCTCCTGCACCCGGAGATGCCATTTGGCATCGACCACCGCCGCCTTGATCGACCAGAGCGCAGAGATCCTGGCGAGCTTGGGCCCGGGAAAACGCCGCAATGCATGGAAGAAATACCGATAGACGGCGATGGACAAACACAAGGATGCGTCAAAGCTCACGACGGCGTTCAGCGTGAGCCAGAATGCATTGGAGTAGCCCGCGCCGGCGAGGAGGAAGAGCACTACGGCCGGCCCCAGACCGAGAGTAGCCAGAATAGGAAATGCATATACATCCCACTCGGAGTGGATCAACAGGCCCAGGTGACCGGTAACTCCCAGGATGATTGCCAAAATGCAGGTTGATACTTGAATCGGCTCCATGTTCATGCATGCAGGCAAACTGGAAGGAAAACAGACTTTTACATTAGAGCCAGGGAAGGAAGAGTAGGCGGAGGGGGAAAGAAGAAGAAGGTCATGCTTCACACGCAAACTACAATATATTACGGTTGGTTTGTTGCTTCTTCATTCAGCTTCTATCAATGATATCCATTCATTTCTGAGAGGGGAGTGGTTCTTCCTTCCAGGCCTCCGAGAAGTGCTGACCTCAACTGCGTTTTCTGGATAGCTAAGGGTATCCTGGCTCCGAGAAAATGTGACAATGACTACGAGAGGGGGGGGGGGGCAATTGTCATACTGAAGCGAGATCATCGTCCATCCATTGAAAATCGCCCAGCGTTGCATGTCAGATGTTGACTCTCTCCTTCATCGATCGAGAGTGATTTCTACTCGTTGAATGTTCTCTTCCGAGTAACATGTCAGAGTTCATTGTCTCCTCGTGTAGCAGTGACAGTGAATCCTTGAGTCGAGAAGCCCGGAAGAAGGACCTGAAGCCTAAGAGGACTACCATGCTATCGCCGAGGAATACGAGCAAAGAGTTATTTAAGGCATACGGATACCTAAGGCTGACTGAGCGGCCGCGGTGACCCTGGGAATATCGCGTGTTTTGAATGCAAAACTACTCATGTTTCTAGAGTCATCAACTGCGAGAATAGTCGCACAACCCCCGGCTTTCGACGTTAGACAGAGGGAAGCTGCGATAATGGGTCCCCAATAAGTGGAGTGAGAGAAGGAGGTCTCTGTGAGAGGCTGACAAGGATCCATGGCCGTGTAATTGCTCCGAGCATAGAGCCTACGGTGACCGCTAACATAATCGAAAGAAAAGATACTGTTGGATGAATGGGAAGATGTAGGTCTCGGTCGTGGAAAAAAGCAAGAACAGGAAAAAAGAAACAAAAGAAAGAAATTGAGACAGAAGCGTGACCTTCAGTTGTGATTATGACTGCAAGTCCAACTGACGAACAATCGATGAATGATGGAAGTTCATGACCTGGTCAACTATTATCATGACAATATAGGTTGTCCAAAGAGCATCTGGAGATTATTTGCTTGACTGCATCTATCCGCTTACGGGATCCAACATCGTAGAGGACAAGGCAGCTTATACTTCCTAGCTAAACTCAATCCTTAGTTAAAGCTATTCCTAGTCAAAGCTAATGTATAGAATTGATCGGAGAATTATGGTGGCGTGACTTGAGCCGAAGAGCCGAAGAGCCTTGTTGTCACCCCCCAATTTGCAAGGGCCGTGAACCCTCGGAAATTTATGACTAAACTCAGAAAGCCAACCTACCGGATTACCACCATGACACAGTGTGGTAAAGAAATACAGAGAGTTGGAAAATAATTAGAACAGGGAGAGACAGACATGTAATGCTGAGTTCAAACCACAACGCCGCTGTATGTATCGCGAGAACCACTCGTCCCCCCTGGCATCCCCCTATCTGGAAGTACACCACGCCATACCAGGTATCACCCACTCTATACAACCCCCTACTGACTTTTCAAGTTCATCTTCTCGTTTCGTCCCCAGATGGATAGCCAGTCTTGCACAGAAGCACTGGCCAGCTTTAGTTCTGTAAAACATGCATTCCGCACCCCCTCGCTCTGAATCACCGCCAGAGCTTTCCTGATATTTCGGGGGGAGCTTGTCTCCAACGCTCTGGCCACCCAGTGGCCATCGGGGGCTTCAAGAGCCAGGATGATGGGATACGAATACTCGTGGTTGCGCAGGTCCTCTGCCAGCGCACCTTTCGCCTTGGCGTACTCGGAGGAGTAGACGTTCTTGCAGTCGTTCTGAAGTTGAGAGCACCATCTGTGTAGCGGGTTATATATAGTCAGCGCTCGGAGGGCCACTTCTTCAATTCAGAGAAGAGAAGGAAAAGGCAAGGGTGAGATATACGCCAAAGTGGTCATCGTCTCATTCATCGACGTGTCTTCCTTCACCAGCTGAGCCAGCATCCGAAACAGGGCCCCTGTCTTCAGGGAAGCCATTTTCTGATATGCCGCTACACGCTCGGTGTGCGATGTCGGAAATACACTCAAGCCATCTCGCCTCCACACCAACGACAGGTCCTGACCGGCCAGAATCTCCTCCAGATTCTGCATCAAGAAGGGAGCCAGCTTCGGGAACCGCTGCACCGTCTCGTTCAGGATCTGCGTCACCCGGTAGTAGGCCCGGTTGGCGGTCTCCGAAGGACCATAAATCTTGTGCGCTGCCGGTTTGCCTTTGCGAAAGTCGCTGTTGTCGGTGATCTACCGTGTGCGTATGTCTGCTATCAGTGAACATGCCCGAGCTGCAGACAGAAAAAACAGGCCAACAAAGGAAACTAGGCAACTACACACATCATCCACCAGCATCAAGCACAAGTGAATTGCATCCATAATCTCGTTGACCATCTTGTATTTGGCCGGGTCGTCGGTCTTGAGTGTGGGAGAGAGCTTGTGTACAAATGGTGCCCAGTGATACTTGCCATAGATCTGGCGGATGTAAGCATAAGGACATTCAAAGGAGGTCACTGTATCAGGCCTCTTCTGGCCGATCAAATATGCCTTCTTGGAGGTCGGCCACAGAGGAGGCATTCTATCCAGAAGCACATAGATAACAAGAGGGAAAATTCCAATAGTCGCCATCCATGGAAGAGACATGGAAGCAACATCTGAAATTGCGGTCATGATTCGCTGTTCTGGGTTCTTTTTCCTTCTTTTCGGGGCCCCTTTCCGCGGTTGTTAGGGCTTTTCAGTCAAGAAGCAACCAGGCAAGAATACTTCAGGTTACAGTGCAGGTGAATTTAGGATTTTGAATGAGGAAGGGTTCCTCTTCAGATCTATATATGTCATGGCATGGCTTTTAAAAATGCCCCACCAGCTGCAGATGGATTGCTTATGACCCTCGGGCCCCTTTCCCTTTTCTGCTGTATATGATGAAAGGTGGTCGAGGGCTTGGGACAAGTTACACTATCTCGTTTCCTCAGGCTTGCCGCTGATGCCACTTCCCTGACCTGGGATCCAACCCATCAGCTGGATGTCAGTCAATCAGTCAGTTAGGCATAGGTACATGCGCTTAATGCACAACATGGCGAACAATTTGCCAGACCTGAAGCTTCCCTGGCTGTCTTGCAGAGTCCTGCAGAAAGAAATATACGATCCTGGGTCACACGGTTGACAGATTTGAAGTCCAGTCCTACTCCGGGCGGGAGAACTCAGAGTACTTGCGTGGGAAGACTGAGGTCGTAGAAGGGTAGTAGCATAGCGGGTCCTCTGTTTCTGTGTGCTGCTTTCACACCCTCCGGTACTTGCTATCTCAAAGCAGACGTATATAAGCAGTGCCAAAGTAATGGTGCCATTGAGGGCATTTTGTATTGGACCAAGACTAGAGCCATTGCTTTTTCTACCCCCTTTCCTTCTTTTTCATGGCAGAGCTTTTCAAATGGACGGATTCGAATATTCGGAAGTGCCTGCAGAGTACGAAGCTCTCAAATGGCTTGACAGCCTATTCATCGCGGGGATGGGTCTCGGTTGGCTTGCGTACTATCTGAACGTGGCCTACACGTCCTTCCGAGACCAGACCTACAGCATGACCATCGCAGGGATTACGATCAACTTTGCATGGGAAATTGTATATTGCCTAGTATACCCAGCCAAGGGGATGGTCGAGCGCGTGGCCTTCTTTCTGGGTTTGCTTCTCGACATCACAGTCATATATGCCGCCATCAGGAACGGCTCCAATGAATGGCGCCAATCCCCACTGGTCATGAACAATTTGGCCCTGGCGTTTGCAGGCATGGCCCTCTTTTGGCTGAGCGGACACCTGGCCCTGGCCGCTCAGCTGGGCCCTGGTCTGGCTTACTCGTGGGGAGCCGTCGTCTGTCAGATGTTCATCAGTGTTGGCGATGTATTTCTCTTGCTGACTCGGGCGAGCACGCGTGGCGCTTCGTACACAAAATGGTGCGTTGACAGATAGTTTCGAGTCTATAGTTTGTTTATCCCGGCAGGAGACCCGGTGTGCTAACAGCTAAGTCAGGCTCTCGCGATTCCTGGGATCTATCTCCACCATCGGCTTTGCTTATATTCGCTGGGCTTATTGGCCAGGCGCCTTTGCCTGGCTGAATTGTCCGCTTATTCTCTGGGCTGTCGCCGTCTTCTTTCTCTCCGAGCTGCTCTATGGCTTTTGCTTTTTCCTTATCAAACGGCAGGAGGAGGCATCGCAATTGGACGACAAACATAAGCGTAAGTAGTTTGCGCGCTTTATTCTGTAACTTCATCTGAGTTTGGATCGCGAGAGCTGAACACGAGGCCAAATGTCGCTCGGGATAGAGAGATCTTATGGTCTGCGATGACAGGCAAGCCTGTAGTTGATATCACGTTGCTGTCGGTTGTTGCATACGAGGCGTGTAATTTTAGTTCCCCTTCCTTGTATTACCGCGGAGAAAGTCTATGTCCTTGAGTTGTTTCTTGGTCGTGGAGAGGGTCATACAAGGATCAGTGCTGTACTGCACTGCAGGAGGCTTGGGTCTGGGCTGAACTAGACAGGATGATTTTCCAAGAGAAAAAGAAACGACCACTGCGGAGATAGATGCTGAAGTTATCCAACAATTGTTAATTCAGGATTAATTATTCAACGTCAGTGATGTTCTCTTCCTTTGAACCATGAGATCTGTTGCGGCGGTAGATTGGAGGGCATTCATTTGAGGTGGTGTACAGGAGGATACAAATCAAGTATCACAGAGACACACCCAAGTCAACACAAACAGCATACCGGGCAAAATCTCTCGGGGAAATCAGGCCTTCTGAATGCAAGCCATTTTGTGACTGGTAATCAACCAGGAAGGGTTCCCATGGCAAAATCTCCCGGCTGTGTTTCCCCTTGGTCCTAGTAACATTCGCAACAATTCTGAGAACCTTCTCTTCTCAACCTTCCTTAAGTTAACCCTTTACCTCTAGCATTTCATCATACCTCTTTGCCAATCAAGTATGCCTGCGACACAGCCCCCCTTCAAGGTCATCATCGTTGGTGGCTCTGTCGCCGGTCTCACGCTCGCTCATTGTCTACAACATGCCAATATCGAGCATATCGTCCTTGAAAAGGGCAGTGACATTGCTCCGCAGCTGGGTGCCTCTGTGGGTATCATGCCGAATGGAGGCCGTATTCTTGCTCAGTTAAATCTTTTCGATGCCATCGAGCAGTTCATTGAGCCTACGCACAAAGCTCATATCACCTATCCTGACGGGTTCAACTTCGCCAATGTCTATCCCAAAATCCTACATGAAAGGTATTTCCCTCTGACCTTGGAATAAGATCTACTCCCAACACTGCGTCGAATCACCTGCTAAGTCTTGTAGATTCGGATACCCCATTGCCTTCCTAGATCGTCAAAAATTCCTCCGGATCTTGTACGAAAAATACCACGCGAAACAAAACATCCTCACCAACAAGAATGTCGTTCAAGTACGAAAGGTCGATCATGGCCTCCGCGTGACAGCGGCTGACGGCTCGACATATGAGGGGAATCTTGTCGTTGGTGCCGATGGCGTCCACAGTCGAATCCGATTAGAGATCTGGAGGCTTGCAGATGAGCTTCAGCCAGGGCTGATTTCGAATCGTGAACGAACTTGTCTGTGTCTCAGTCTCTAGTCAATGTTGAATCTACGACTGTGTGGGTGACAGCGCTGACAAATGCGAATTACAGCTATGACGGTCCAATATTCCTGCGTCTTTGGAATCTCGTCACGTATCCCGAATCTCGAGGTTCATGAACAGATCAATGGACTTTTTGATCATCTATCCATTCTCACCATACATGGCAAGAAGGGTCGGGTGTTCTGGTTCATCATCGCGAAGCTTCAGCAGAAGTATATCTATCCCGACGTTCCACGATTCTCAGACAAAGATGCTGCCAAGCTTATCGACAAGTTGAAACATGTGCGGTTCTTCAAGGACGTCTGCGTGGGGGATCTATGGAAGAATAAAGAAGTGTACTCCATGACTGCACTAGAGGAAGGCTTGTTCAAGACCTGGTTCTTTGAGCGTATGGTTCTCATGGGCGACAGTGTTCACAAGGTATGTTCACAACTACTCTTTCCTCACTTCGTTCTCTTTGGGGCTCAACCTGAAATAACAAATGATCTGTAGATGACACCCAACTTTGGTCAAGGGGCCAACTGTGCAATTGAAGATGCTGCGACCTTGTCTTCACTGCTGCACGACCTTATCAATGCGCGTGGTGTGCAAAACCCGTCCGATGCGGTTATTCAGGATCTTCTTCTGAGATATAAAGAGATTCGGTATAGCCGGATGAAGATGATGTGCAAGACATCGGCAGGAGTCTGTCGCACCCAGGCTCGGGATGGTCTCTATAGGACCCTTAGTGGTCGATACCTGATACCTTACTCAAGGAACTTGCCAGCCGATTTGGCGTCAGAGGTCATGGCAGACGCGGAAACGATCACTTTTCTGTCATGCCCTAACCGAGCAGCACTGGGTTGGCAGACGTGGGGAAAGCAAGCCCGAAGAATGGCCCACATTCGCAAGCTCATCTGGTTCCTGGTTTTACTCTCGCTGGGCCTGTTCTGTTATTGGCTCTCAGGAAGATAAAGATAAATCACTCGGGTCTAAGTTCAACTTACTGCCCTGTCATTGTTGCTAAACACCAAACAGGCTCTCACACGACAGTAAAGAGTCTTGGGCTGGCTGGTGGACAGAGAGGTAGAAGATGCAAATTAAAGCTAGAATTTTAATTGATACAAGGCTTATTTCATTCATTTCTCTTTTCTTCGGAGGGATTGGGCGATATCTTGGGAAAGAGTAGAATGCCTAAATCCAACCTATTTGACACCATCCAAATTGATGAGATAATTCGAGAATGTCATTTCAGCTAAGCCCAATCAATCATGCAGATGGAAGTGCACACAGTCACAGAAGACCTGAGACTATTGGACTTTCAGCAAATTCCTACCATGCCCTGCTCTACGAATTACTGTAAGAACGGACGGTTATTCTTAGGTGCCCGAGGCAACAATCCAGCGGGTATCAGCAACTACCAATTAGGGACTAGCGCCACCAGCTCCGATGCTCTCCAAGCTCTCATGAGGATTCCTCGACTCCCCCAAACCTATACATTTATCCCACACACTGAATCTAACACCTTCCCCGAGCTCGGGAAAAATGTCTTACGCGGTGGAAACCAAAAAGCGCAAGTTCCACCGTGTTCTTGAATCCCTGACGAAGCCCTCCTCGACACCCGCACTCACCAAGTCAGCCATCCCCGGAACCCCCACGCCCGCACGAGAACGTACCTCCATCGAGCATTCGAGCAAAAAGGCCCGCTTGGACTTCAGCGAGCTTCCATTCGCTCGTAGCTCTCTTCTGAACACACCGCGCCCAAATTCACGAGCCTCAAACAATTCCACACCACCGTCGCGCCCCAGCTTTGTCCCATGGGACCGTGGGCGCTTCCTGGAGCGATTGGAAACCTTCCGTCGCGTGGATCGGTGGGCACCCAAACCGGCGGCGATTAATGAGGTGGAATGGGCCAAGCGCGGCTGGATCTGTAACGATGTAGCGCGCGTGGTGTGCGTGGGCGGGTGCGGTGGCTCGGTCGTTGTCAAACTGCCGGACGAGCTGGACGAGCTGGACGGTTTCGATGCGGAGAAGGTGCAGGAAAGGAAGCAAGTCCGTGAGTCGGCATCTCACCTTTATCTATATCTCTTTCTTTCTTACGGGGGCTGATTGGGCGTGATTTGCAGGTACAAGGCTGGTGGAGGAGTATGTGGGACAGATCGTCACAGGGCATGGTGATAATTGTCCCTGGAGGAATAGAGGGTGCGATGGTATGATTGTGCATTACTTTCTCCTTGCTTGTATCTGATCTGCATTCAAACTGACCCAATTGCTCTAGCCACGATCCATCGGTTGCCATTGTCCAACCCAGATACGGCAATCTCCGGACTGCGCACGCGCTATTCCAACCTGGTCAAGATGGCGGATCAATTACCGGAGCACACCACTATACAGACCCCAGAGTCGCTTGATATAGACGCGATCATCGGCACACTTCCAACGGAATTCGGAAGCAACGAAAAGCCCCGCGAAGACATCGGATCAGAGACCCCTCAAGGGACCGAGAATGGCCAGGACTCGGACCAGACAACACCCTCCAACGAGTTATCAATCAACAAAACCGCCTTTGCGCTTGCCTTGTTCGGCTGGGATAGTGTCCCAGATGGGACAGCTGGTCTGGCGGGCTGCAGTGTGTGTTTCCGACGGTTGGGTCTGTGGATGTACAAACCGAAGGCCAACGGGACTGCTGCTCTTTACGGTTCGCTTGATGTGATCATCGAACACATGGAATATTGCCCATGGGTCAACGGAACCGCTCAGAGCGGGACCGGACGTGCGTCCGAGAAGCCGGAGAACCTTCGATGCGGGTGGCAGCTCTTGAGCCAGGCGCTCCAGGTACGGCATCGCCGCCAAGTTCGATCGACTGTTTCTGTTTCAAGTCGTGCGCCATCTGAGGCTCCTTCGACGGACGAGCTGGTAGTTGACGACAGCAACCCAGAAGCCAAAAAGGCTCGTGATCGCGAATGGTGGGCCAAACTTCGGCGCATGCGACAAGTGCTGAATGTCAAGTCTCCTCGGAAAAAGTCCGTTTCTCAGTAACTCGATTACTCCGCTTTATACCATTCTCCTTTCCTTATGTATCAACCCGCCTATTACATCTTTTATGCAGCGTGGCGTTTACGGCATTTGTATGCATAGGTCTTTTGTTCTTCATGGTTTACCAGTGACATATTGTTTCATTATGGGCAGAGCGAAGAAAGCATCATGATATAGGCAGGGAACAATGAGTTCAATGCTGGCACAAGATGCAAGCGAATCCCTAGCAATTTCTCTTTTCTACAGCGGAGCGATAACTGATGGGTGGGAGCATGTGATGCTACGAAACGGCTTGTGTTATCATTATTGAGTATACCGTGACAAACAGGTTCGATGATGTGGCCCGAGTGACAAAGAGATACTTTTCGACGAGTAATTTCCATATCAATCTGAAATGTGGCCTTGTGCTGGGCCTTGAAAGTTGTAGAATGTTTATACTTGGTAGTGTCTCATGCTTTGCACTAACTAGGTACGTACAGTACGGTGCCTAGACTAGAGCTAATCGGGCGGGATGTTTTGTCCTGAGGCATCGACAGCTTCCGTCGCCTTCCCCGGAATCAGACCCGTTTTGTCATTCCAGTTCATGACTTCTTCTTGATCAAGTCCACAATGGAGGGGGCTGTATATGGTGCGACCTCAATTAAACGATTCATAAAGCAAGTTCCGTCACTCGGACTCCTGGCTGAACCAAAGTCTGGCTCATGAGCACCAGCCACTTCTAGGATAGAGGAGGAAGAAAGACCTCACATACCAACCATGAATCATGAAGAAGCTCGGCAAGCCGAGCTCGCCTCCAGACGAGCGCCATCACAGCCACATCCCCAGAAGCCTAAAGTCAGGTTAAGTTGTGAAACCTGTCGTCAACGAAAAGTCAAATGCGACAAGCTCGACCCTTGTACCAACTGTCAACGGTTAGGGACAAGGTGCGTCCCCGTCGAGCGCGCGCGTCTGCCCCGTGGAAGATCGGGAAGACTAGCTTCCGAGCGGTCCAACTACGACCCGGATGCGAACCTAAAGAACCGCGTCGCTAAGCTGGAGGACATCATCCGAGGCCTAGTTCGGAGTGGCTATAGCTTCTCCCCTCGAGCTACTCCTCCTGTCCCTGATGCGCCCACTGCTGGAGATGATCCGCCCCCCAATGATCGGCCTGGGCCGAGCGTGGACCCGCGCAGCGATGATGATGATGATGATGATGATGATGACGCCTCGGAAGACTCGGACGGTAGGGCGCACACACCAGATAGCTACCTGGGATCTTCATTCTGGGCTAATCTCCTGAATGAGGTGAGTCTTTCATGAAATCTCGGTTCCCAGACGTGACTAGCTGGTTGTCAGTCCAATTGACGCACTACCGGATACAGGTGCCCGAACTGCATCCCAATGATGAGCGCAGTACGAGAGAAGGGAGCCGCAAGGCTGCAGATAACCAGCTGAAGATGTATCGACGACTGCTGGCTACGGCAAGTCGGCAGCATGGTTCAACCTCTGGAGAACAGCTGAGCCCTTCAAAGTATGCCCAGCAACAGCTCTGCCGGGTCTTTCTCGAAAGAGTGGACCCTGTCGTCAAGATACTGCATAGACCTTCCCTCTGTGCGTTCCTCTTGGAAGGGAAACCTTATCTAGATTATGAACCTGAACATTTGGCTCCAACCGCTCTTGCATCTGCTGTGTACTATGCAGCCTCGTGCAGCCTGTCAGAAGATGAATGCACACGCGCATTCGGTGTACCCAGAGCATCCTTGATAGTGGGATACCAAAGGGATGTGGAACTAGCTCTAGGGCGCGCAGATTATCTTACTACGAATGATCTGACGGTTTTGCAAGCATTTGTTCTTTTCCTGGTACGTCTCGGGTCCTTGAACGCGATGTTTATCAGATGCTATCTAGAGTATAATCTGACCTGTTGAAAGGTGTCACTCCGATCGCAAGATCAAAGCCGTCGAATGTGGACACTGCTTGCCATGGCCTTGCGCATTTCACAAGCCCAGTCGCTTCATCTGCCTAACCCACCGTTCACAGTCCGACCTTTCGAACGCGAACTTCGCCAGCGTCTCTGGCAAGCGATCGGCTTCCTTGACATTTTAGCCTCGATGGACCGTGATACTGAGCCCATGATGCAGGCGCAATGGCTGCAATCCCACCCTCCCCGTCACGTCAATGACGAAGACATCTCCTTCGACATGCAAGAAAGCCCCGTTGATTCTCCCGGCTTTACCGACATGACTTTCACTATGATTGTCGGCAAGGCCCATATAATCACCAGACTTCTAAACTTCTCTGATTTCACCGAGCCATCAGTGAGCACCCTCGCCCTCCGCCAACAGCTCGTCGTCGAATTCCAACACACCGCTTCCAAGTTACTTCATCATGCCCAACTAGACAAGAATCCTTTCAGTTGGTTCACCCGCTTAGTCGCGGAGGGGATCTATGCTTGCTTGCAACTCATTGTCATCCGGCCCCTCAAGCGCACGCCGCGCTTCACGCCTCCGCACGTCCAGGGCGACCGTCTCATCGAGTTCGCCGTCAACGTTCTCCAGAATTACCATTCTCTTCGGGACGATCCTCGCACCGTACCGTGGCTCTGGGTGGAGTTCGCTTTCCCGCCGTGGCACGGCCTGGCAGTAGCCGTCGCGGAGCTCTGTGTTTGCGAAGACAGGGCGGTCATGGAGAGATTCTGGCCTACGGTTGAGCAGACCTTCAACCGATTGGGCCGGCTCGTTGCTGATTCGAAGCGTGGGATGCTCTGGAAGCCCATGGAAAGAATCATGGCTCAGGCGCGCGCTAGGAGAGTTCAGTTGCTCGCTGCTTCAGCCCCCACCTCCACCCTTTATACATGCCCCTCTTCCTCATCACCATCTTCTTCTCACCGACCATACCAACCGCAGATCTCCTCTTCTGCTACTCTGTACGACTCGGAGGCACCGCAGCAGCAGCAGCAGCAGCAGCAGCAGCAGCAACAGCAGCCGCCGCCGCAACAACCGCCACCAGTCTTCACCTCAAACTTACCCTCTCAAAGCGCACAGCAACCACCACACCAGGGCCCACCCGCTCCAGTCGATGCCATGGCTGCCTTAGACACCCCCGAAAGCCTGGAGAACGCCGCCTCCTGGCCCAGTGTCTGGGATGCCGTTGATCTGGGGTACGCAAACTCCGCCAACGAGACGACCGCCTGGATGAACTACGAGAACTTCCTCACGGACATATATTTCTTGCCAGGTCTACGGTGATGGTCGTAACATAAATAACTGTATATCGGCTCAAGAACAAGCGATGATAGACCAAGAATACCAATTCCTCACTCCTTCTTACCTGCACATCTCCACTGGTTCCACAAATCACATTCCAAGGACGTACATCTGACTCTGTATCTTTTTTTAAAGTAAATCGTGCGAAAGAACAGATTATCGTCTAGTATTTCCACTCCTCAACGACGCACGCCTACCAATCCGTGACCGTCTGTAGTATACATCAATCACTAGCTAATTTGTCAAGAGAAAAAAAGAAAATGCGAGATGAGAACCACCACCCATGACCTGCAGGTCAAAGCAAGGAGAAGGGGAAATCCTGAGGGAGAAAGGAAATTGAGCCGTGTACAGTGTGATATACTTCATCGCAAGAGAGAAGGGGGTAAGTCAGAATAAAAAGAAAAAAAGCAAGCCCAGATTCTCCAAGTTCATGTTTCTCCGTACTGAAATGGTAAAAAGTATGGGAAAAGAATTCTACTACCCTCGTAAAAGCCGACCTAGTAGATCAGAACCGCCACCCGCCCGAGACGCCAGATAGTCATTCCGAAGTATAGTACCATGGTCCCCCCTATGACTCCCATTTTTCCCAGTCCGTTGTCGAACTTGTCGAGGGAAGACGCCCATCTTTCTCACTCTTGGGTGAGTGGATAAGTGAGGTGAAGCAGTACTGAATGGGAAAGGGAAAGAGAGAGGAATCGGATACACTTCAAAGAGAACACACTAAGTTTTAGTATGAAGAAATACTGAAAATGAAGAACTGTGATGAAGGACACGAAGCCAGGGTATTTGTACAAAAACCAAGATAGCGAGAAGAAGCGACGGGACAGACCCACGGAAAGATAAGGGGATTAGAGAAAAGACACTGATAGAATGAAGAGATAAGGGGGAAAGAAAAATAGATGTGATAATATAGCACCTTGTCATATAGTAGCAGAAGAGAAGAGAAAGATATCAATCCTCGAATCGTCGCGGGCGGAGCCGAAACATGTAGGTTACTTCATCATCGTGACACAAGGGGGCAAGAAGGGGAAAAAGGGTTGTGTTCATTTTCTCTTCTTGTTTGTTCTGTTTGGTTTTCTTCTTTTTTCCTCTTCAATAGTAATCTTCCTTCTCGATCAACATGATCAATTCCGTGAGCTCCTTGCGCAGCGACCGGTTTCGATCCCATACCTCCACGATCTTCGGGCGGTGACTCAAGAAGACAGCTTTCTTCCAGGGAAGTCCATTGTATTTCTGGACGACGCCGCTGGGAAGGTTGCGGGCAATGTTGCGAAGGACCAAGGCGGCTTTGTACGCAACCCCAACGGGCTCGCCGCGCTCACTGACTGGGGTGTTGAGGTAGAACCATTTGCGCACAATGCGCTCTTGGAGCACCACCCTCTTGGAAACGGGAGCCTCTGCGTCTGCGGGACGTTCTTCGGGGAGGTGGGAGGCGACGTGGCCAGCGACCGCGGCGGTGTTCGCGCTGGCGCTAGAGCCGCGGAATCTCGTGCAGTTTTCCCAAAAGCAAGTGTGGATAGCCGATTGGGCATTGTCCAGGTTGTAGTGGCCCGGTGTCTCGGTGCGCTTGAGGTTCATATGATCGGCAAATACGTGGTTGCGGAGGTCCGTCGGGGTAGAGAACGCACGCTGGCAGGTTTTGGTGGGTTTGGAGTCGTCGGCCCACTTGCAGTAGATGTAAGGGAAGCCCTGGAAGGTGTACGCTGTCTCCAGTGGGCGGATGCCCTTGATGATGAATCGAGTGGAGGAGCCGGGGCCATTAATGACTTGTGCTTGAGCGTTCGTGAAAGTCGTGCTCACATTCTTGATGAACTCGGCCGCAGGGAGGACACCACCTCCCGGTACGCGAGGATCAGCGAACCGGCTCTGGTAAGCCTGCCAGAGGGCGATCTGTGTGATCTCGCATTCCGGGTCCTCAACGAAGCAGCACCTTAGCCAGCGTGAGCTACGCTCAGGCTCTGATAATTCCATCAGATCCTTCAGAAGCTCAGACGGCACACGAGGAATCTCAGATGGCGGTGGTGCAACCTTCTCATCTTGTAGAACGGTTTCCATCTTGGTGGCTCGGGCTTCGTACGTCAGTAGTGCGATCATGCGCGGAACGAAGATGCTGGGGAAATCGAAAACATCGAGCATGGTCTCGATATTCTCGCTTGAAAGAGTGTATTGATACCAGAAGTCCAAGGCACCGCTCAAAATATCTTTATCCAAATCGAGAAGCGTGTGGAAGTATAGTTGCTGCAGGGATTGTTTGGGCATGCGCTCCATGGCCCGGTTGCCTTCTGGTTCATCGATCTCAGTTGAAAAGTGCGTCAATGCCCACAGAGCCCGCACTACATGAGCACGATCAGGAGACTCTAGGCATCTGAGCAAAGAGATCCAAAGTGGATCTTCCGGGTCAGTCCGCATGAACTTTGTCACCTCCTCTGCGATATCCAAGGCATCATTTCTGATTTCGTTCAGGCGTGGTTGGTCTGGGAGGTTGATCAGAATCACCAGGAAATCTCTAAGAAGGCCTTTGGCATAACGCGAGACATAGAATGCATTTTCCTTGAGTAGTACCATGTTCCGGAGTACCAGAGTTGCCTCTTTGACGTTTCGTAGACGATGATTGAACTCATATGTCTCCAGAGTGTCCTTCGGTAATGTAACGGGGATATGTTTGATTCTCTCGAGTATATCGCGTGTGCCATATAGTGAATTGAGCACATTGACGCGGGCCATAGGCTCACGGAAGTCGTACTGGAGCTCCCACTTGACCCCTGCGACAAGAAGCGATACATCTAGAGCCTTCTCCATCAAGGTTTCCGCTAACAATGGGAAGCCCTCGAATTTGAACTTGTCCCAGCGCTGATTGGATATTTGAACAAGGTGAAATAGCGCAAAGTCAACTTCGTCCGGAACGCCTGATTGCAGTCCATAATGCGCACGCTTGTAAATGTGATCAGCTGAGCAGACGAGTTAGTTGACGTAAATGAGTTGAGGAACAGCTGCCAGCGATGAACACTTACACTTCGGGACCTCTAGATATCTGAGGGGGAAGTAAGGATCGTAAAAGTCGGGTTGTTTGACTGTTTTGCCATGCATACTGAGAAACAGACCTGGTCTGTTACCCGGGGTTGCAACTTCGCGTGTGTTCATAGGCACCTTTTGATCCCTTCCTTCCCAGTTCTCGTTCGAGGGCGGGGCGTTGTTCACAGTCGGTGCGGGTGAGTTGGAATGACTCAAGGTCAGAGGAACGGGCTGTGGTGACTGATTTGCGTGGATTACATGTGAGCGTCTAGCGGGGGTAGTGTCGGGGATGAAGGGCTGATTTGCTTTGGGAGCCTGCCGCAAACCCTCTGTGCTTTGTTAGTCCGAGCTTCTCGACCGTAAATGGAAGGACTTCGTCAAGAAAGCACTTGCCTCGAAGGGATGTGCGGGGAGTTTGAGTGGACATCTTGAGCTTGCTTTACAGCACGCCTGGGCCCTTGGACCTGTGTTTCCGGGGAGTTCGCAATCCGTTTGTTTGTTTCTTAACCTTCGCGTGTTGTCTTTGACTGATTCCAATTGAGGATCAAGGTTGGCGCGATTGAGCCGGGATACTGCCAAGATCCCCGCAAGAGCTCAAGCGCCAGAACCTCCAGGTCAAAAGGCGAGGTGTGGGTGAGTGTGAAAGCACACCGTCCGTGCCTTTAGAGCCCTTCTGCGGCCTTCTGTGCCTTTCCTGGTCGCCCTGTAATAATTCCCTATCGTATGAATGGTCTTCAAAATATCGCGTGGCGGGATCGGGCGCGCTCCAGTTTTGTTTCAAAGTTGGCTTGCTGGAATTGATGAACGGTTCGGCCGATGATCTGGAAGCTTGGACGCGATATGAAGCTAACGGAGACAGTCTGCTTGAAGCCGAAGAGGATGCGATGGCGGCACAACAACACAAGACGTTCGCGATAGACGTTCTGGTGAAATATCTGGGAGATATTGCTGCGCAATAAATGGGATTATATTGGCGAATAGTGTGCCTTAAGACGGAGAATCAATTCCTATGCTGGAGCCCAAGGGGGGCTATGTGAATGTAGAGACAAGCTGAACCTGCGATCGAAGCGTCCTGCCATCCACAGGCAAAAGTCCGCGCTGCTCCTACTGGCCTCAGGCGCGTGCGCGGATCATTCATCGGGCCGACTTGCCGCTCTCCCATGGTGTTTGACCTGTTTGTGATTCTGCTGAGTCAGCCTTTCTGTCTTAGATGTCAGGCATGACATTTGCTGGCTTCAGAACTGTCTCGAGAGAGATTCGTCCTCAGCATATAGAATTAGAAGAAAGCTGTCCATCATGAGGATCTCTCCATTCAAGATGCACGCTGCCTTCTTTCGTATTGACCTCTGTTCTTTCTCAAAGTCAAGGTCTATAACATGAAGCTGCTCAAGATTTAAGCAGAACCTGTGACCATGTTCTGACTTTATCACTCAACATCTGTCAGATGCAATTCGAACTGAATTAGGATAGCCTAACCAGTACTTTGCCAGACCGGGGATGGGCGTCTTTTCGGATGGCGGCTTCTCACAACCTACATAGTATTTGAGTCTCCCTGATCACCTGTTCATATTCTTTGTCGCCCCCTCGAAGCATTGACTACAGATTCATCAACTCTACTTCCCAACATCTTAAGCCCAAATCAAAACTCATCATTTGAACTCTTCATGCCGTAAAGATTATGCATAATTATAGTTCACAGCCACTTCCAGATACCCCTCTTGCCCGTCTATCCTTAGCCAAGTTCTCCCATGTCACCACATCGTTGAGCCACAGAGGCCCATTGAACTGGGGTCATATCATAGGGAACAATGATCTCACAGCCACTTTCGAGAAGCCCCGGGCCACGAACAGTTTGTCTGGGAATAGTATCGTGCTAAGGATCTTTCGTTTCCACGATACCATGGTGAGACTCCGCCAGCGCTACCCTTTTACAAGCTTCATGCTAAGTGATGTATGACTAGGAAGAGCTCGATCTCTCCTTCTTTGCTATGGCCGCCACAAAGACCCCATCTCAGCCTGCCCAGGGTCAAGCATCGAAGCCATCATTCGCCGTCGTCGTGAAGCTACCCTGTCTGGCAGTGAAATATCCTCGCGGAAACATGGTAGGAGTCGATTCTTCAGCTCCGCACATACAACCAACGATCAAGCCTGACCTGCGCACAGATCCGCCGCTTTCAGATCAAATTCTCAGCCGAAAAGGACTACTATGCAGCTCTAGCCATCCTCAGCGAGATAAATTGCCCATTTTCAGAAGCTAGTCCTGCCCCCATACACAAACAGACCTCCTCGCAGTGGAACACAGGATCCTTCAGACCTAGCTCCATGTCAAGTGAGCCGACAGTACCAAATACTATAATACCTCCCAACAACGGTGTTGGTTTCCCTGTGTATGCACCAGGCACATATGCTCGTCTACCAATGCCAAGCGTCACGGCAGGTATTGCTCCCCACAGATCATGTCAATTAGATAGTTTGTGGTTAATGAGAGGCTCCAGGCACATCGATAACGTCCGCATCTTCGTCCAGCCTAGGCACCAGCCATCAGTACCAAGCGACAAGTACACCCAGCAGTCTCGCCAAGTACATGTATACAGACAGCAACCGTACGCAGTCCCTCAATGGCCAATGCCCACCCTCTGCCCTACAGGTCCACGGCACCTCGGAGGCTGACCCGTCCAGACCTTCCACTGCCACTTTGCCCCTGGAGACAGCGAACCTGGACCCGCCTCCCGTGAGGGTTCTTCCATTTTCCAGACCGCTCATGAAGAGGACTCACACAATCGCCACGACCGGCATCCCCGCTGGAAATGTGGCAGCATTTGGAAGCACAGGTGAATATCTCCGACGCGCGCGGTCTGAAACTCAACTCCCATGGAAATCATCTCTAACTTCAGTATACAGTGTCTAGAGCCTACCCAGAACTAGCCCCTGCAAACAAGACACAACCTACTCCATCACCGCACCCCCTAACTCAGGCTGAAACTCCCCGAATCACCGTCCTGAAGTACTCGAACCCAGCCGCGCAAGTCCCAGCCCCAGCAGCTAACCCAGGCGGGTCCCAGCCAGTCCCTAGAGTCCCCTTACCCCCTTTGCCCTCCTATTCAAGCCTCATCACCACCGCAAGCAACGAGCAGCAGCCAGCCACCTCCTGTGACCAGCACCAGAAGCACTATCCTCTTGAATCAGTCATAAACAACATCCCCACCATCACAACAGCGGGAGCACCGCAGCAAGAGCCACTCCAGGAACAACAACAGCAGCAGACACAGCAGCAGCAGACCATACCACTCCCGACCCCGGAAGATCTCGCATCGTATAGTTCAGCATTCACGACGGAGCGCATGCAACTCGTTGAGTCCTGGATCTGTCGCCACGTAGAAGACGATGCCTTCCTCAAGCTTTGTGAGGATGTGGAGGGTGTATGGCAGCGAATGAAGTTGGGGACGGGCAAAGGAGGTACGTGATTTGGGCTGGTGGAATTTCCCTCTCGATACCTTGCTATTCTTCTTGTTTCTTGTTCATCTTTCGCGCGACTGTTTCAAGGTTTCGTCGACCCTTTCGTGTTCCTTCTATTTCACAGAGATGTTGTTGACGTGAAGCATGAAATGCCGCGATGTTGCTATATTATCTCACGGGCCGTCGGGTTGTGGAGGGAATATCTTGTTTGATCTCACAATATTACTACCGACTAGGGCAAGAAGTAATGGAAAGAAGCGTAGGAATGCAGGCAAAGCATGCTTTGTAATGAATAGAATTCCACCTAAAGATACACGATCGCGGCAAATAGCACCATGTTGACTGCCTCGCGAAATTGCTAGATTAAAAGCCAATGGTTCTGAAATCAACAGCAATGCTTTCAGTTTTGAAGAAGTAAAAGTGGATGGGAGAAGAGAAGACGTTTCCAGCTCAAGATACAATGACACAAGTAGATAAAAGTTCCGAGATATAGCAATACCCGGTAAGTAACAGTTCTAGAGAATTGAGGGTGCTTTACCGGGATCGATGATAGATCAAGCCAGCAAAGACGTTCAGGTAGCCTTCTCTCGTGAGGAGGGTGAAGTCCACAACCATACGACCTTGGGGTTGCGCGCCAGAAGCCAGATTGGGTGAGGTGGCGGTCAAGTGATTTTCAGTCGGGGGAATAACAGGGGGCGGGGAGGAAGCGTTCGCAGCCGCAGCCACTTGGCCCTCAGCGCCCACGGCAAGGTCAGCCAGGTGCTGGAGAGAACGCTGCTCATTCGGACCCAGGACTGGAGGAGCTGCAGGGCCGCTCTTGACGCCGCCGCCAATGGTTGAGTCTTGAAACTGGCTCTCCTGTGCTTTGGTGCGTCGCCATTCAATGAAGGTGCGGATTTTGGTGTCCCAGGCTGGGGTGTAGAAGATGTCGCCAAATTCGCCTGATTCCGCGGCCCGCTTAGCGCGGTGATCAAGAATTTCCTCGACCTTCTTGATTGAGTCCCAGCACTCGTTGGCATATTCCGGGAGGACCGTGGCCTCGAGCAGGGTCATACTTGCCAGAGCCAGACTGTGGATATCGAATGGAGACGTGAGACGGTATTGTGAGCTGGCTCTGTGCAATTCATTGACAACCTCTTCGGCGGCGTAGATGATCTCGTAGGGCGTGTAGATAAAGATATGGCGCTTGATCAACAATCGCAAGGTCCAGTACAGCTGATTTTGCAAGCTGTCGAGGAAGCTGGAGGGTGCTCCGTCCTCTACGTTCTCGGAAGGTCGCCGATAATCTCCAACCTCTGCGGCCTCCCCAAGTAGCTCTAGGCGCGCAGCCATGCTATTAGCAACTAACCGGCCAGGGCCGGTGTTCGACTGGCAAAGATTCTGCTCTTCTGTCACCAGGTTTGCCAATTCGACGAGGAAGGTAGAATACGCTAAGCAGGCTTGTGGTTAGTCCACGTTATCAAATGATGGAATGTTGCAGTGTGGTACATACAGCAAACTCTGGCAGTAACTGAGCCAAGAATTCGTTCGTCGCCACGGTTACGAACGTCAAGCGTGTTCAAAACACTTGGGTCAGCCACACTAATAGCATACCACCGCGCCATTATCGCCAAGGACACCCAGCTGCGTCGGGCAAGAGATGATTCAGAGTCAACGTCAGGATCTGTAACCCGCTGAGACTTCCACAGATGAAGACCTTTAACCAAATCCGAACCGAGCTTGGTTGCTGACTGGATGAGAGTATGTTTGGGCACACCGTCTTTCATAACCATGTTGTCCGGTCCACGGGCATCGCAGTCGAGGATCATGAGTAGTATGCTCTGGAGCCAGATGAGGTTGACTGTGGTTGACCGCGTGATGGCTGGCTGGCGCGTGTAGTATAGAAGCAGATCCTGTGCGTTTTCGTAGGAGGTGACTCTCTCAAAAGAGCCGCTAAGGCGCTCCAAGTTGGCGCGCGTCACAGTGTAAAGGCTGTACAGAAAGATTTCTTGCAGCTCACGGCCACAACGGTGAAGAATCTCAAGAAAGCGCTCTTTTGAGTTTGGCAGGATTGGGAATACGGGGTGTATCCTTTGATAATAGCTACTGGAGTTTAGCACGTGGCCGTGTAGACCGGGTGCATACAGCACTCTCGGAGAAGCTGTGGGCAAGGGCACTTACGCGTTCAGAGCACCTTCATCCACATCCACGGGAGTCATATCTTCGTCCATTGCTTGCTTCGGGACATCAGGGATGTCGAGGCTGTGGGGTAAGTCATTTTCGTTGCCAGTTGCCCAAAACAGATTCCCGGGTTTAGGTGCTGTGTTGTTGACCACGGAAGGATGGCATGGGTCGGTCGAACTTTCTCCTGCGTCTAGGTATAATTAGATAGATGACATGATGATTATGTTGAGGTAAACCAACCAAAAGCTGTCTGGGGGCGTGTATTGAACGATGGTTGCGTGAACGAGGCACTCGGAAGCCCGTCAAACATGGAATACGTCCTTTTGCGACCGATGGGACCGTTGTCAATTGGAGGCGAAAAATCCTGGTATGCCCGAGGGGAGGAGACTTCGTTCATCGGCTGATACGGCATGTCGGGATGCACCATAGCAGGTTGCATTTGACTCTCCAATGTGTGTAAGCGCTCCGCCAATTCTTTGATGTAGCTATCACTCCGCATCAGCGAGACCCTTTTTAAAACCCGACGCGCGCAACCATTCTTACCCTTTGCTTGGACCTCGTTTCATTGGGACTCGGCTGAACTGGCAAACAACTCCAAGGCGACGACAGTTGGAGCATGTTTCGACGCCAGACTCGGAGCTCGCATCGCAGCGGACCTAATTGAGAGGTACTGTCAGTTCGGCGGCACCGCGTCGCGCGTGGCGAGCAGGGGAAGTCGGGAATTCGCGTTACCTTCTTGCGCCGACATTCATCGCATGCGCGAGAGATCTTCGATCTCTTCCTCCTCGCGCTCTGGTCTCCGTAGCTTAGATCGTGGTTCGGATCGACACCAACTTGTTGGCTTGGCGTAAATTGGAGCATGTGCTGTTGTTGATGCTGATCTGGGGATGCAGGCCGACCCATGTCAGGACCACCGGGATTGGAGGAACCAAGGACCATTGATTGACCGTGGTGAACTCCATTATTTGAACCGTCAGCAAGACCAGGGCCAGAGGTTTCGCGGGATAGCTCGGCGGACAAAAGTTCGTCGGCAGTCAACTGTCGGTTGGTGTAGTATTGCATGGCGCCCTGGCTCATCTGCGCCGCGTTGGGGGATGGATAGGAGTGGGCCGGAGGCATATCAGGATGCTCGCGGGAGTTCATCTTGGCTATGAGGATGATAACTATGGGGAAATGATATGGTGGATGGTGGAGCGATGCTCCGGTTTGATGGAGGAGAGAGAGTGTTGAAGGACGGAAGACGCGAGAACAGCAGGCAAGGTTTTACAGGCTAAACTTGCCTGGGCGGGGAGATTTTTGAAGGGGTTAGCGCCGAATGCCGTCGGCGACGAGCAGGACACGACGAACATTATTTCGCGACCAAATTACAAGATGGGTACATTATCATCGAGTCTGATGCAGACTCGGGGAGGTGGAATTTGAGGATATAGTTTCATACTGGGATGATCGCGCCGACGCGGAGGGCCGGCTTTTTGTTTCTGCGTCCGTCCAGCGAGCGAACGGATTAATACTATTTCCCACCGGCCCAGAACTCTTCGACCATCAGATATTCTTGCTTGGGAAGAATCCTTCGATTGGGTCTGAATGGGTCTGAATGGATGGCTTCAGGGCTTCTCGGATGTCGGTGGGCTAGTTCGATCTTTGCCTTGACTATTAGCGATACGAAGTCATACAAAGCCATTTGAAGCTTTTCTGCCTGAAGATCTGAACCTCGCTAATGTTCGAACTCGTGATTCAAAAGCCTTCATTTCTACCACTCCTTTACCCTTGAGGCTGGCTGAATGGATATTCTCTATAACATGCAAGCACTGGTTGATTGACTTACACGTAGTTCAATGAGGACACCTCGTCTCGCCTTCGAGGACGAAAATGAGATATAGACTTTGTATGACTTCATCTCACGTGTACATATGCGCTACAACCATATTAACCATCCCCCTTTACTTTGCAGTTCTCTTCACAAGATGCTCTAGTCAAGCTTAAACATGTGCTTAAGGTAATAAGAATCGCCTCATTGATGATCGAATGGCCTGCATGCGTCATCTGTGGTCTGGAATCCTATTGACAATTTACTTGTTTTGTGTGAAGATGGACCTTCAACCACTAATAAAATAATCCTCCGTTTATCTTGCAACGGAGTAGTTCATTACCTGATCACTGAGCTTCTAATACTAAGACTTTATTCCAGGGTGATAGACATATCTGTGAGCAAGTGGAACAATCAATGGCTAGAAGCAAGAGCATTTTCGAACACAAGATCCAGAAATTGAGGATAGCGGGACTGGTGCCTGAGGCTGTCTAGAGGATGTCCTGATCCCCGTGGGTAAAAAGCGTTCTCGAAGAAGACCGCCATTAGCCTTCAGCCATCATCAGCCATCTCTCTGCCCGGCAATCACCACGATCATCACCACCACCGCTATCACAGAGTCAAGACTCGGGCCACAAAACACTGTCGCTTCAAATCTCCTTCTGGCCTCCATTCTTCCTCCACATCGCGGGCACGGTCCGTTGGCTGGGGCAGACCGGTGCACAATGGTAGGCTGAAACATGGCCCACCCTGCGTACATGGGCACTGCCATTGGCGGATCACCAGCAGTCTCGTCTATCTAAACTCAAGCCAAGCATTCGATATCACTGGTTCTCATCGCCGACATGCGATCTCCCGACACACCACTTTTCGCTGGAATTTTTGGGATTAGCTGGGCTGGAGTCTTTTCAGATGAGACTTTGTGGCGGACCGCATTGATTTAAGACCTGAAAGTACTTCTATGCAAGACTTGGGAAGACAAAAGCCGATGCACGCACTCATGTAGGTACACGTTTTGAACAGCGTTAGCGATCCACTTTCGCGAAGCCACTTGAATGAAGGGGAATGGAGAATACTGACCTAGTCGACAGGGTACCTAGGCAACCTAGACTAGATAGGCATCGTTTGGTAACTAGGTATGATAAACGGGCTTTGGACTAGTTCAACAAGTGGAGTCGCCGACTCACAGCATCCACGATTCTATACGACGAATTGAATACGACCAGGATGGCAAGCCAAGCCAATGCCATATGTCTCAACGGAGTTTGAGGCAAAAGATAGACAGGGCTCGATGACTTGAAAGAGTCAATTCCGGGGAGTCTCCTAAATGAGTGCTGACCATTGCTTCGCTAGTGACTTCTCGTGTTGATGATGGTGTTTCGGCTATTTTTATTGTTGGCTGGGAGGCGCCGAGTTGAAGATGGACCGGGGTTAGTTACTAGTACTTGTAGTAGCCGATTCCACCCCTCTGGCCCTGCCGCAGCGTCGGATTGTGTGTCAGGGCGGCCTGCACATATATGAAGCTATACATGCCTTCGAAGCATCTGCTGGCGTGAACCACGATCTTTGCCCATCTATTCTTCATCTGTCCAGCTGTCTGTTCGGCTGATACGAAAGAGCGCCTGGGGCCATACGAAGCAGTAATTTAGCCACATTGCCAGGGCCCGTCTTCACAAAGGGCCCCGAAGGGACCCGACTGATCCTTGAAATGGTCAGTTTCATTGGTGGAGGGACAATCCACCAGCATCGTGTAGATCAGGCCCCGCCGCATGACCGACCGACAAGGACAAAGCTGCAGTTGCCCCAAAGCAGAAACTGTGACGCCATCCCGCAGTCCCCAACAACTCGTGATGTTCAACGATGGGATTTCAAAGTCTCGACGACTTGTTAAACAGATCTGAAGACATAACAGACATCTGGCTGATCGTGATGTGAGGCAATATCGATTGAGTGATCTCAAGAAGAGCCTCCTCTAGATCTTTGCCAGGCAAACCTGAAGATAAACAAGTATCTCGACCCTGGATTGCGATGCGCGGTGCAATGGTGATCCTCAATACCAGGAACCTGGCCTGGGCTGGTCATTATTTCGCGGCCGGCGGTCCGCGTTGCCTACAGACGGTTCGCCCTGGTACAATACCAATACATCCATAGATCCTTTACGCCGACTTTACGCAGGGCTCGAGCCTACTTTACCTAACTGAATCTGACAACGATCACGGAGCCAGGAGGATTCTCGATCGAGACAATTTCAAGAACGTAGCACTGCAGGGGCCGGAACCACCGACAATTCAACCTGGCTCCATTATTACTGAGCACCGGAGCCATTGAATAAGAGTGTCAGCCTCCAGACTGCACGTTAGCTAGTCTAGTGCACGCACAAAGGTACGGCATACACTGTATTTGTGCCCTCCGTTGTCAGGGCTGATTGATGCATGCAAGACTCGACTTTAATTATCTACGTAACTAGTCTATCGAAATCAACCGTGGGTAAAGTGGCATTCAGCCAGTGTCTTATCCATCCGCACGTTCCTATTTTCCGCCAACAACTTTTATTGAATGGCTGGCCGGCGGAACAAATTTTTCTTTCCCCCTCGGACTGCATGGAAGGTTTCAATCCTCTTTTCTAGAACTTTTGACTGGAGTGAGCGTGGCAAATATTCTCTTTCACTGATCTGGCCGACTACCACTGGATGCTGTACTTTTTCTCTTTCCCAAGGCAACAGGCGTGAGCGCACGGAAATCATTGGATCGGAATCGCGATTCAGGATCCCACCAGTACATACATACATACATACATACATACATACATACAGTATTGACTTACACTGCAGTAGTCTGTTTGCTGGCGCCAGCCGATTTGGTTCACCCACTGAAACAACTGTCAGGGCCTCGTTCGTCGCAGCAACAGGCTCCTTGGTCAACCACCACTACTTATACAACACATATGACTTTATCTGTCTGCCTCTGACGCGCCGTATGTCTGTGACTTGATGGGTAAAAGGCCGGTCCGCCCGTCTGGGTAAAAGAATCCCACCCAACGGGCCACCGCCAGGTAAACCATTGTGGTTGTGGTCGTGGTCAACCGGGCCGGTTGCTTTGCTCTGCCCCAGGAATTCCGTAACGGGATCCATCGGTCACCCGACAGAGTTTGGTTCGCCCTTATGAACAAGCCTCCGTAAAACCAATTGAGGTCTCCATCTTTCTGGCTCCCAGTGCCTACCCCCCTCTCTTAACCCTCTTTAACCCGCATGTTCGAGCCCTAACCTAAGACCTAAGGCCCGAAGAGGGTATTCTCCGTGCCTTATCATTATCTCCTGCACGCAAGCTAACGATTTCCAGTGGGGCTAGCTTGAGGGTGGGCGTGAAGCGCGGGTTTAAACAACGGTCTAGTCATTGGAGTTGAGAATATTTGCAATTATGGAGGAGAGAGAGAGAGAGAGAGAGATCCGGATGGGAGAAAGGAAACAGGCAGCACGAAGGAGAGCTTCCAATGCAACAACAGGATTGAAAGTATCGGGAGATCTCTCCTTGCATTAGGGTCTATGTACTGTGCATTGTTCAAGTTTGAGATTGCAATTGCAGCCGAAATGCTTAGGTTTTTGTCATTTTCTTTTTTGTTGTGAAGACCGTAGCTGTTAAGTCACAGCTCCGACACCTCTTGCCCTTCTGGTGGTAGCTGCAGTGCACCAGGGCGAGAGCATTGGTAGGGTGTGAACTTGCATTGCATGCCTCGGAGAGACCTCTCTGTTCGAGACAGGCATGTCGGTTGCGGAGGAGGGGGGAAGAGAAAAGGGCTAGCTAGGATGGGACGAGACCGCTTTGACGTACGACGCAAGTACCACTGCCATGGTGAATGTGTGCTCTGCCATCATTGCGAATGTTGATCGAGCTGATGATGATTCGAGATGACAAGGCAAGACAGGACAGGACAGGACAAGACAGGACAACCAAACCGAACATTTACCAGTTCTATACTGTCTGGTATGTCTCATTCAGCCACAAGGCTGACATCCAGGATCGCGTACCTTAAGTTACTAAGAACAGATTCGTTTCGTGTGTGACTTTGTGTGCACAGTGCCTACATTTCTTTCACACGAGGCTCGTCAAACGGTCAAACACACACACACACACAGAGAGAGAGAGAGAGACGCGCGCGGAGTGAAACCCATGGAACTGGGAAACGGACGGTGGAGCGACAGAGAATCAAGATTTTTCATAGCTGGTGAGTTTGCCGAGGAGAAATACTAAGTGATTTAGTCGATGGTTTGGCGCAAGACAGATCAACAATATCATTATTAGTACGGAGTACTTCAGCAGCAAGATCATTATCGTCCCTGCCATCATCTGCACCATCAACATCATTTTCAGCTCGTCAGAATTGACCAGAAATGATCTTGACTGGGGCAACATGTAGGAAAGTCAAAGTACTGTACAGGAAGTAACTAGTACCTAACTTAACTAACTTCCAGTGAACTTCATACAACTCCGAACCGGGTAAGATTGTTACCAAAAATACATTCATTACTCTAGTTTCTTCTTCTTGAGGAGAGCAAAGAGACCAAAGATGTCACTCCCTTGCGGCCGCCGAATTGTTCCACTTTCACACTCGCCGCTCTGTGGATTGAAGGCTTCCCCCCCCCCAGAGGTCTGTCTGACTACTTCTTCCCGCTTTCCCCTCTCCCGTTTCCCCCCCTTCTCTTTCTCTTCTTCTTCCTCTTTTCACAGGGTTACGTTCGCAACTCTGCCTTCAGATCGATCGCTTTTTCCCTTTATCTTGGCCGCCACAGCCGGTATTTGGTGTCCTGTCTCACGGCCGGCGCCAAACGGTGCGTAGGCTTTGGCCCCCCCCTCCCTCTTCCCTCAATCCTCTTCTCTCTCTCCCTTATTGAGATTTTCCCGCTTCTTTTCTTTCCCACCCGTTGTGGTTATATGTTTGTGCCTCGTTCAAGACGATATCTGTTCTCGCTACGGAATCAACTCCTTTACTGCCTACTCTAGCACCTGAGTGTTGCGCTGTGCAGAAGAAAAGAAAGACGAAACTCACTACCGCTATCCCGTCGCACATTGCGCCCATTGGCAATTGAAAGCACCGGTAGTCGGTATCGACGTTGAAACCTCAGTTGCGATTCAACCCCTTTGACAGGTGAAAAACGGCGTTTCTGTGACTCGGTCTGGTGCAATTTGGGATATTCCCCGGAGATACCCCTGCTTTGTTGGAGTTTTCCTTGGTTTCTGTTGGTCCGATCTTCACGACGGACCACATACCTATACCTCGAATTCTCGCCTTGACGGCCCTTTTCCTTCTCCCCCGACAGGTCTTCCTGTTCGGCTTATATCATATATCATAAACTCAAAAAAGGAAGAGAGGCACGAGACTTCTCTTTCCCCGCTCTCAATTACACACTCGATTCTATACTACCTCTTGTCGCGAATCATCGCATGTTCCTCACCCAGTAACCGCGGCGATGCTTATCGATGGCGAGAAGTGGGCTTGTGAAGCTTGCGTCCGGGGTCACCGGGTCAGCAGCTGTCACCACAGTGGTAGGTGGTCCATGCGGACGTCCTCCGCTTCGAGTCGTGCGATCGCGTTGTTCGCTAACCTGGCTGCTGCAGACCGCCCCTTGACCCACATCAACAAAAAAGGCCGCCCAGTCTCCCAATGCGCTCACTGTCGCGGCCTACGCAAGTCACGGACAACCCACACCAAGTGCGAGTGTGGTGATAAGAAAAAGCATAGCCACAAAAATGACACAGATCCCCATGCTGCTGACAAGCGGGATCTCAAGCGTGAGCATGATGGTGTTGGTAGATCGGTTCATTGTTTTCTGATATGGATTTTACAGAGGACTCCCGTCCGAGATGTGGCTGCACTTATGGACAGCGCTGTACTTGCGCGCTGAAAAAGGAACCCCACCTGGATACCGTCCCGGAAACCGGCCTTCCGCCGCCGCCAGCCACGGCTTTGTTGGATCAGCCCAAGAAGCCTCAGCTGACGTCGACCAAATCGGAGAGCACTCTCACCGTTTTCCGCGATGGTCACCACAAACCGGCTCACAAGCATAATGACATGGCTCACAAGTGTGGTCTGCCCTACACGATACCTCGTTCCCACACCATTCATTCGACGACCGACGTGGCTCGCCGCTCGGTTGACCACCTTCCTCTGGCCCAGCAGACCTTGCTTAACGAATGTCTGGCGAACCAGCAGCCCCCCGAGCAGTTGACCAGCCACCGACTCCATCGCCGGGTCAAGTCCGAACATGGGTCTCCGGAGAGTGCCCCCGTCGTGCCGCCGAACGCTGTTCCGACGACTGTTCCCCCACTCGACCTCTCGTCGTTTTTCCCATCACCCCAGACTATGGAGAAGCCCAGCGACATTAGTGTCCCCGGACCGGTCTCCACCATGCCCATGGCGAAGACTCCCCTGGACCAGCTAGTGACCAGCGGCTTGCCTGTCTCGTCATATTCTACTTTCCCAACAACAGCCACGTCTCCTGTCAATTGCATGGCCTTCCAAGATCCTTATAAGGAGGCCTACTTTACCTCGCCGGACAGCGACATGCCCATTGGATTCAGCGCTCCCCCTGTGGACTGGTCGAGCTTTCCCCTGTATTCGGACGTCCCGGCCGCGGCCAGCACGCAAACTCCCTCCTACGCAAGCTTCGACTATAATGCGATGGCTCCTGGCTTTCCGGCCCCTTCTTCATCTGGAGACATCTCTGAAGTGGACGATTTTGCCCCTCTCTCTGGTCTTGGCCGTACGGGCAGTGATCTCCACGACTTAACCAGTGTGAGCGAAGGCTCGGACATTGACCATTATCGGATTAGCTCGGCGTCGTCATTCATCGGTCTGCCCCAGGCTCAGCTGCTGTCATCCAATAATCTCGAGTCGATCGACATCGACGACTTCCTCAAGTCGGCCAACGAATCCACCGCTGCGCTTGAGCATCAGCTCCAGGCGAACATGGGGATGGAGTCCAAGCCTCTCCCCTCGCAAGATGCCTTTGTTGCCATGTCGACTCCTGAAGCGTACAAACCCATGACCACCCCGACGGCCAGCATGCCCATGACAACGTCTGCAGCGGATTCGATGTGGCCTGTGGGGCTGTACGATTCCAGCGCGACCTCGATGGACGAGAACAACACGGAGGCCAACTTCTTCGTGCAACCCTGGGTGCAGTAGGGGTTCAATTACCGATAGTCCTTGTGGTCTGCTAGCAGCACCTTACCACCACCTCCACACCGTCTGAGTGACGACCACCAACGTCTTCATGACCTTGATGAGAGATGATGATAAATGCCTGATTCTTATTGTTCGATTAGCCCGGTCCGCGAGTGACACTAAACTATAGCATCAATTGATCTAAAGATTTACTTTTTTTGGATTATGCGTCCGTTTGTTCTCTTGAGTCTATAGACTCTGTCAGCGGCGACAGTTTCCCAGTCTGTCTGTGGCCATCCATTCACATCACATAACGTACATACTAGTCATATAGATATCACACGTGACCAATAGACCTGTTTACTGGCACTGGCCATCCATCAAGGAAACACGTTCCGGGTATGAAATCACACTGAGTAGTTACTGTACCTCGTCCCGATGCAAACCGTGTATAAGCTTGACTCCACCGGGTTGGATTCAGCAGAACGTAGAACGTAGCGGTGAGCCTCACAGGTACCCCCCGGGAACTCAGAGCAGCGGTGTAATAGCAGGTAGATACGTATGCATTATGCAGCCTGCAGTACAGGAGGTAAGCGTATGCCATCCATCCGTCCAGCTCCATCCTTTCAGGGCATCAAAGATGACTGTCAGTGACCTGTTAAGAACTCAACCAACCAATGACCGACCTTGCCGGATAGCCGGGTGTCTTTCTCGAGACATTGCGTTTCTTTGCAGTGTTTGCTCTTGTTACACCGTCGCGGTCGATTTGTGCGACGTCGCGCCGGCGGCCGTCTGGGATGTGTCATCGCTCGGCTGTTGCGGAGGGTCGGTGTATTCCGCGGACTGTGTGGCTGGACTGAGGGAGAAATCGTATACATATACTAGCCTGGAGGTATATACCTGTTTCCTTCTGGGGAGGGAAGGGGATATTGGGGGTGTGTAATCCTTTTCGGGGCTTCAAATCACCGATTTCGATGCCCACCCTGGTATCACCCTGTAGCTTGGGAGGGCCGACCCAGACAAGTTGTAACCGTGCGGGTTCTTGATCGGGAATCGGTGCAGGGTTGGTTATGCATATGCACTTTACAGTAAGCGCAGAGGAATGGTAAGTTCAGTCAACTTCTGCTTTCAACCCTATAGCTAGCTACAGCTTCAGGATTATTCGATGGAGATTGATGCCTTAGTGTGTAGTGCGGATGGACTCTACAAGTATGTATATTCGTGTGCACTATTTACATACCCGTACTTGTGAGATAGCCTCAACTTGTGAGTTAACCAGAACCAGCAAACCCCATCCATTTCCACCCCGTACTGTCACCATACATGGCCCCAAACCCAGCAACTTGAATCAAATCACTGACTGACTCATACACACGCACAACCCCAGCGATATTGCCAATCCAACCACCGGTAGGGATTCTCAAACTCGTCAGTGGATTTTGCTTCATCGTAGTCTAAGTTACCGGACTTACTCCGCACTCCCTGAAATGAACCAGAAAGCCAAGGCCCGACAAGCCTTGCACCACGAAAGCTTGTTGGCGGTCCCTTGCATTTAGAGGGGAAGGAAGAGGGGGGGGTTGTGGTTGGGGTTGGACTGTTGGAACCTCCTAAGAAACAACAGGGGAGCAGCAGCCGGGAGAGAGGTCGAGGAGGAGGAGGAGGAGGAGGAGGAGGAGGGCTTATGCATGGATGTACTCCGTACTGTGCTGTATGCAGGCCGGGTGGAGTCGATGATGAGATGGATGGGTGCGTCTGTGGATGGATTGGAGGCGGTAAATGCCTCACTCACCATACGGTTTAGTCCGGGAATCGATCTGTCTTTTGGAGGGAGGGGAGCGGTCTGTGCTGTGGGTGGGTTTGTGTTTTACTGGTCTGAATATACCGATGGGTACGGTACACATTGGGATGGGCAGTACTGCAAGCATACGAGAGGATGTAGTTGTAGATTGGTTCTTTGTGCATGGTACTCCGCACTGTGCTATATATTTTGGATAGGTGGTTTGGGTGGACAATTTTGTGGTATATAACTTATAAGTTGGGCAGTTGAGTGGCTACACAATTGAATTGTACATTTCATGTTCTATATTTTCTGATCTATATAATCAACCTTTCAGTAGTACATTATTGAAAAACACAGTACTGTTCATTGCTCTCCAAGTGGATGAACCGTGTCACGATTGACAGCTTCATAAACGACAGCTCCAGTACCATACAAGCTAATCGGAACAGGACCCGTACAATAAAATCTTGTACTGCACCTACCAAAATAAGAACGTGGCCAGATGTGTATTACGTATAGTATGGGTTGCAAGGCTGCAATGTCCGATTACTAACTGACAGACAGGCTCACAGTTCTCAAGATAAGTTCTATCTCTGTACCGATGACCTGTGTGGTCACCCCCGAAGGCGAGGCGAACAGAACATAAACTCTCCGGGGGCCTTGAGAGTCTGTGTGCTTGTTATCTCAAGCAAGCCCGCACGGTTGTTTCATCCCACTGCACACTGCCGAGGAAGGCAAGTCGTGCATACGTCGTTAGTTACTACTTTATACGCCGGAGGAATCTGTCCCAGAGTCGTCGTTCCTACTCCCTTGCGTCAGAAGATTCCTGGTTGCTGAGCTCTGTGGGCCTAAGTCTTGTTTACATGGAGTATTTACAAGATTCTGGCGCTTTCGAGATAACATTAAAAGTTCAATTCAACCAATTAGGGGCTTATTAATTCCATTACATATTATGAGCTAATTAGACATAGAATGTTAGTACAGCGCCGAAGCTGCCAAGAAAGTTCAAGAGAGCTTACAAGTATCAACTAGGATCCCCACATTCTTCCCGAAGGCTCGGCCATTGCCTCAGTGTCCTTGCCCTTGCCCTTGCCCTTGGGCCTGAGAGTGTCCTTGAGTCTGGCTCTGGCCTAGACCTTGACCCTGGGCGGAACCCTGACTGGGCTTCTGTCCTTGTCCTTGGGTTTGACTCTTTCCTTGGGCCTGCCCTTGGCTCTGGGTCTGCCCTTGGCCCTGAGCGTAACCTTGAGTCGGGTTCTGTCCTTGTTGAGCGGACCCGTGAGTCTGTCCCTGTCCTTGGGTCTGTGCCTTTCCTTGGCCTTGGCTCTGAGCAGAACCTTGACTGGGCTTCTGCCCCTGTCCCTGGGTCTGTGGCTGTCCCTGGGCCTGACTCTTTCCTTGGGGTTGGCTCTGTCCTTGGCTTTGGCTTTGGGCGGAGGCTTGACCTGGCTTTTGTCCCTGTCCCTGGGCCTGTGCTTGACCTTGGCCCTGAGCATATCCTTGAGTCGGGTTCTGTCCTTGGCCCTCGGACTGAGCGGATCCGTGAGTCTGTCCCTGTGCCTGGGTCTGTCCCTTTCCTTGAGTTTGGCTCTGTCCTTGACCTTGGCCCGCGGCGGAACCTTGGCTTGGCTTTTGTGCCTGGGTCTGGCTCTTTCCTTGGGTCTGCCCTTGTCCTTGGGGTTGTGCCTGCCCAGGCTGAGATTTCCCAGATCCAGCAGCAGACGAACCGCCTTGAGGAGTTTGGCCGGAGCTCGTGGTGTGACCGGATGGTGATGCGGCGCCCTTAGATTGACCTGCGGAAGATTTTCCAGTACCGCCGGTAGTCTGGCCCTGGCTGTCTGGGCCTGCCATAGGCCCGTTGTAGACAGGATCGCCCCCTGGGCCGACGCCGCTGGAATAGCCTTGAGAGGCGGAGCTCTGGCCTTGAGGAGAAGAGCTTCCGTATCCAGCTGACTGACCCTGAGGGGTGGAGCTCCCGTATCCAGATGACTGACCCTGAGGGATCGAGCTGGTGGATCCCGAAGACTGGCCTTGGGGAGCGGAGCTACCGTATCCAGAGGACTGTCCCTGAGGGATCGAGCTGGCGGATCCCGAAGACTGGCCTTGGGGAGCGGAGCTACCGTAAGCCGATGATTGACCCTGAGGAGTAGAGGCTCCAGAGCTAGAGCCGGAAGACTGGCTTTTCGGAGTAGAGCTGCCGTAACCGAAGGGCTGGCTTTGAGCAGTGGTTCCAAGGTATCCAGCAGCTGCAGATTGACCCTTTGGCACAGTGCCAACATAGCTTGAAGCTACGGAACCTTTGGGGTTGGATTCACTGGCACTAGCCGGAGCAGCGGCCTGGGTCTGAGAGGGAAAACCTCCCGTGTAGCTCGAAGGAGTCGACTCATCATCGTCACCAGATGCTGTTCCGACAGGGTTGTAGCCCGGGGGAAGCAATTCTCCAGCAGCATCCAGACCATACTGGTCGGCGAGTTGGGAACCGATCAACTCAGGATCCACAGATTGACCTTGAGGAACGGATGCGCTTCCGGTGTTAGGGGACTGAACCTTGGGCCGTGTTCCGCTAGGCGTGCCGTTGCTTGTAGTCGAACCAGGGCGAGTGGATTGGTCCTGGGGACGCGCGCCATTGGATGCACCAGTGTTCGCAGAGCCCTTAAATGCTCCGGTGCTCGCAGACTGGCTTTGAGGCCGTCCTTCACTAGGTTTTCCTGCCGTCGCGCTTGATCCGTCCGAGCCAGGTTGTCCCCGAGGATACGCGCTGTTGGTTCCAGTGTTTGTGGATGGAACCACTGGAGCCGAATTGTCTTGGGGACGTGCACCGCTAGATGCTCCCTTGTTCGAAGTGGAACTCTGAGGACGCCCTGCGGCAGAGGCGCCGGTATTGGAAGTTGAGCCCTCTTGCGCTGTTTGTCCCTGGGGCCGGACGCCACTAGATGCTCCAGTGTTAGAGGTTGGACCCTGCGATGACGTTTGTCCCTGAGGACGCGCTCCAGTAGATACACCGCTGTTCGCAATCGAACCTTGAGGGGCCACTTGAACACCCGGGAAATTCCCAGTGGCTGGCACAGATCCGCTGCTGGGACTTTGCGGGACAGGTTGCCCGTATTGAGCCGATTGGTCATTGGCCGTGGATTGTCCGAAGGGGTTCAATTGTCCGAAGGGAAACGCCTGGTCGGAGGATGTAGAAGCACCATATCCTGAGGATTGACCGTAAGGCGTAGGCTGAGTCGCCGAATTCGCACCGCTGTATGCGGCAGTGCTCGTAGCCGAGGCTGGGTGAGTCGGCTGGCTTTGAGACGGGGCGCTCGGGAGGCCCGTGTTCTGACCTCCAGGGGCCGTTTGTCCGTAGGGGCTAGGCTGACTTTGACTAGATAGACTGCTGTAACCGCCAGAGCTTTGACCTCCAACACTAGGATGGTCTCCGGCAGCCGTGGTAGTCGGAGAACTCGCCGGTTTCGTGGTCGTAGGGCTTGCAGAGGTGCTGGAAGCGCCCGCGGCGGTTGCTGCGGTAGTGGTGGGTGGAAAACCGTTGACAGCAGCTCCGTTGATCATCGCTGGAGCATGATAGTTGGCGGGACCGAGTTCCTTTGCCGCAGAGCTAGGCGCGGAAATAGGCACTCTCAATAAAGAGCTGCTGGGTGGTACAGGCACAGAGGTCGACGAGACTGCGGCAGAGCTGGACCACTGGACAGCATGACTTGAGGACGGTGTCGGAGAGGCTCGGTTCTCAAATGCATCATGAAGGGGCAGGGCCATGATGGAGCCGCAAAACCCCAGGATGAGATTCGCTGTCTGGACCTTCATGGCGAAGACTTGTTCCGAATACCAAGCGCTGTACCGAGAAGATCAACTCCTGTCTGAACGAGAACTACCCCAGTCCCCACACAAATGAAAGACAAGGGTCGGAAGTATAGCTGAAGGGGGGCACGTCGTTCTGACAGAGCACGAGGGATCGAGCTCGAGCAAATCCAAGGGGAGACTGGATCTTAAATAAACCAAACAAGACAGTAGCTTGGTACTTCGGTTCTGTTTATGGCCTCTTGTCCGATGTTGTCCAACTCATAAACCCCTTGAATGCGGGTCCCTTGGTAGCCAAACATTTGAGCTTCGACGCCATATGGTAGCCCCACTATGAAAGGGCACCGATCAATAGAAGGCTATCAGTGCAGTGAATAGTGGTAGTTGCTCAGGTTAGGCTAGCACGTCATAGAATCAGCCTTTCCTGATAAAATGCTCAACGATCGAATGAGGCAAGCGGAACACATACCTCTTGGCCTAGGGCAACCACGGCCAGAGGAGGACAGACACCCAGGGTAAACAATCAGCTTGATCGCACATAAGCTGCCCTGCGTTGGTCGGCCTCGAGCCGTCAAGTATTTCCCAAACCTATTGCCAATCTGGGCCTAGTATAGGCCAATGGATTCCTGGTGCAGATCATGTTCTTTTTGATTCCTTAGGCCCGTATTGTGGCCATTGGAATGTAGTATTTCACACATATTTTGTATGTTTATGGCATCCCTTGATTCCTGGAGTACGTAGACTTTCAGGAACACAGAGCTTGGCTTCTTTGTTCTATTCAGAATTGTGTTTCACAGTTCAGTCTATAGGCCAATTGATAGACCAACCTTCATTGACTTGGTACCTTGAAGTAGTCAATGATCATCCGATCACGGATCGGGCTCATGTGGTACAGTACACCTAACCACTGCCATTGACAGGCACGACAAGAGCGACGAATAAAAGAGGCTAAACGCAAGCACTGACACTTGGAGTATTGCTTTGTCTTTGTTGGGTCAAGCCAGCAATGTGCAGCAGTTGGACGGCGCCCAGTGCCGCTCAAGATGTGTTGGGCTGGCGGGATTCAAGGGTAATTGTCTCGGTGTTGAAGATGAGCATCAGCGACCTGCTGAGTCGAGGAGTTAGTCACTTGAAGTGACCGCGCGGTGTTCTCTCCCAATCATAAGCATGGACCACGACACAGTGAGAGTACTAGGTAGCCATCTGGGGGTAGGAGTATTGAACTGCACCTGGAATAAATTAGAGAAAGCGGTAAGCGGAAGGTGGATTCAAGGCGGAAGGCGGAAATCGGAACCTTGAAGTGTGGGGTGGGATGGCCAAGCCCCGGATCTTGGCAGAAATCACCCACCACCTTTCGTCGATCTACTGCCATCATAGTTATCACCACTCGTGCAAATACCTCAGAACAAGAGCTCTTAAGCTACTCAAACTGTACCAAAGGACAGTAAAAGTTCATCGATGGAGTCCTCTAACCTCAAAAGCTCAACTTCCAATCACCGCAAACAATCATTTGCCTGACATATAGGCCTCCCAGCCATCTTTCTTATTATTATAAAGATCGACCATCCAGTATCGTGCCATTATCATCATGAGCTCCCCTGAAACCGCATTTGCCTACGAGGAGCCCTTCATCCACACCATTCTCAATCAATCCGGCTTCCTGCTAGTCCTCAATCTGGTCAACGTCTGCCTGGACAAACTGCTCTACTGCGGGCTTATCGGCCAGCTCTTCATCGGCATTCTCTGGGGTACTCCCGGGGCGAAATGGCTCAGCGACGACGCGGAGACCGTGACTCAGCAGCTCGGGTACCTGGGCTTAATTCTGTTGGTCTATGAAGGCGGTCTCTCGACTTCACTCTCTTCGCTGCGAGCGAACCTCTTTCTTTCGGTCGCCGTGGCATTGACCGGGATCGCTACCCCCATGGCTCTCTCCTTCATCCTCATGGAACTGGTCTCAGCGACTCCCTTGCAAGCCTTTGCTGCTGGAGCGGCCCTCAGTGCAACCAGTCTGGGGACCACGTTTACCATTCTTTCCACCACGGACCTTGTCAAGACACGGCTGGGTGTTGTAACTACGAGTGCGGCGATGCTCGACGATGTTGTAGGGCTGGTGATGGTCTAGATCATCACGAACCTTGGTGGCGGTGGCGGCGATTCATTCAGTGCGGTGACTGTCATTCGACCGATCTTCGAGTCGCTCGCCTTTGGTGTGGGCGTCGTGCTTGTCTGCCAGTTCGGTGTGACGCCTACCCTGCGGGTCCTCTTCATGCACCGCGACAAATTTCCCAATGCTGCGAAGACAGTCCAGTTTGCTTTCCTGGCTTATACGTGTCTCTTGGTGGGGCTGGTCGCTGGTGCTACCTACGCAGGGACATCCAGCTTGTTTGCTGCATATCTTGCGGGTGTCTCAGCGACGTGGATCAGTGACTTTTTCGAGCAAAGCTCAGCAGCCGAACATCACAGTTGTTTGGGATCTACTACTGGATACGAATTGAGGACTCAGAATGCCTCCCAGGAGCGTGCGTCCAGCCAGGAAAGTGTGACTTCCGAGCGGGATGGCCAAGGGAAACCCTCACAATCCGGTGACATGAGCTCGTCTTGTGCAGAATATCCCACTGGCTCGCTGGTTTACGAGAGATACTATGCGGAACCAGCCAAGAGAATCTTAAAACCGCTCTTCTTTGTAAGTCATGTTCACTCCCTATCTCACGATGACTCGACTGATGTAGGCCAGGCCTCGATCGGATTTGCTGTCCCAATCACGGAAATGTTCAGGGAGGATATTGTCTGGAGAGGGGTCATCTACGCCATTCTCATGTTCTTCGGGAAAGTCGTGACAGGTACTTGGCTGGTCAGATTTACCTTCGGGCCGGTGTCGAGCTTGGTTCGGACATTGACAGCATTCTTCTCCTACGTCAGACTGGCCTGTGCCCGTTCACCGCAGGCTAAATCAGCAAAGGTGAAGGACAAGACGACAAATAAAGAGAAAGCACGCTCGAGGGACTCGAACACGGTAGCCGCAGATCAATCTACAGATAAGGTCGCTGGTAGCGGTACATCGGCGTCGAACGGCAACAACTCTTCCCAGCGAGCTTCCGCCAGCTCAACTGCGAGAGATCATCCATGGCCTGAACGTGCTAGCTCGTCTAGCTCTCTTCCCCCCAAACCCAAATCTCTGTATCCATCGTCAATATTGGGTCTGGCAATGGTAGCGCGAGGGGAGATAGGCTATCTCATTGCGTCCCTCGCAGAATCGAAGGGGATCTTTGGTCAAGGCCCAACTGGCGGGTCTTCAGACACTTATCTGGTCGTCGTTTGGGCGATCTCGATCTGCACCCTTCTTGGTCCCATTTGTGTAGGTACGCTTGTCCGAAGGGTACAGACCCTGCAGCAACAGCGGACCAACTCGGGTGGCCCAGATCCGCTGGGCGTGTGGGGCATTTGATCATAGTGGTTGTCTATGGGCGCTGGCGACCACCTAGTTAGGACTTGGTGAGAAGTCCAGCTATGTGTTTCCGAGTTGCTGTATATAGAAGCAAGCAAGACATACATAAATTGTACAATGACACTGGAACATGAACATAGACCCCGAGTACAAAAATAGTAATGCAGATGAATAAGTTGCCGGAGTTAAGGTAAGATCTGGCTGCGAGTTCTCTTCGGCACACGTTGGAAAATCAGCTCCACGAGTTGCAATGATTGACTTACGTCCTTCAGCTTGCGTAAGCCTTCGTTCAAAGCAAGTATACCTGGCCAATACAGGTTATTATCGGGACAACTGGATGTTTGAGCGGGTCTAAGGAGGTGACTCGGGGATAAAGATCCTCTGTTCTTGATCTACATGCATATCCGATAAGCACATGCGGATGAAGCATTGGGTCAGAGATCGCACTAGATGACGATCGCTAGGCTGACCTCGCTCCCTGTCGCTGAGACGTCGGTAGCTGGCTAGGAATTCCGTTTCACAGGGAGTGATCGGCCATGTTTGAAAAATACGTTGGCTCCGATGCCGCTCGGTGACGGAACCGTTGATGCGGGCATCCACTAACTATACCGCCAATCAGTGTGCTTGTTGTGATTGCATATCAAGAGTGAGAACAATGTCTGATGACGATGTGCGACACATTTGTCATGATCTCAAAAACTGGGAGCAATTATGTACTCTGCCTGGTACCGTCCTGGCATCACTGCCTTTCGAATTGACTTCCAGGCACCGTCCCAGGATCCAAGCATTGGTAACCTTCAGGACTATTTACTCCGGAACGGTTTCCCGTGTGCTTGCGACGGGGGGTGTACTCTGGATCAGTCAGCACTAAAGTTCCGCGTTACTCTAGGGAACAATCTGTTCAATGGATTTGTCGATGGTCAGAGTCTGTTGCTAGTTCCCAAAGTCAAGCTCCGTGCAATTGGGGGTCAATGATCCGCCCAGGTGAAGACTAATTGGAAGGTTTTATTTTTTTGCGTACTCGCATCATGCTTAACTTTCGGGTCCAATATGACTTGTCAGGTCAGCAGTGCATGATCTGATGCGTAATGTTTGGTGACTGTCCACCGGGCACTTAGCAGTGAAAAGTCACCGCCTAGAGTGTCTGACGCTCACGAAACATTATAGTGCTGCGTAACTCAATTGTCCTGAATTCAATTGAGAGGGCCCAAAAGGTCCTTGTGACATGAAGGTCTTCCTCCTTCAGATAAATCAATTATTGTTCAACAGGGTTCTCTAGGTCGAGTAGTGGCTTGGCAGGAAATGGGTGCACTATTACAAGAGCCTTGAATGAAAGAGGTATCGCACCGATCGGAAGCACTCAAAGTGTTGTTCTTTTAAGATTATGCATCTGTTGCCGCTATGTATGCATCAGCTGCTGTAGGTTGAGGAGGCTAGTGGAAGAGGGAAACCTTAGTCCAGATCCGGATTTCATCATTGGAACGCGACACGTACGGCGGCTGTCTCTGGAAGAAAGAAAGAGCTTCTGAGACCATCACACTGGCGAGCGATGAAACGTCATTCCCCTCGAAGGGAGGAGAGGCGTGCCCTGTGCACACGAGGAGAGGGGAGGGAGAGGGAGGGAGGGGATACTCCCTGGCTCGACTGATAGCAAGCAAGTAGAAAATTTCCTATCAACCTCCTGTCAACCTCCTCTCGAAGCCCTTGTGTAGGCACTGCCCACGGTCACGAGAATCAGCAATTGAACGCGTCTCCATGGGAAAATAGGTTTTATGAAGGGAATCGGACCAGTCGCCTGCAGGAAGCCCCCCCTCGCATGGGCGCACAACGGGAAGTGAACAACAACCACATCCCCCCAAAATAGACAGGGCGTTGACTTTTCCCTTTACCCTTCCGCGTCCTTCCTTCTTTCCTTCGTACTCTTTTCTTGATCTTTTCTTTCCGATCGGTCAATCCGGTGGGAGAACGGAGAAACAAGGATGATGACAGGATAGTGGGAGGGGTGGAGAGGATAGAAAGGTAATTGTACCGTTAGATGTTGCGGTGTGGTGTGTGTGGTGTAGAAGAAGTTATAAAGCTGTCGTGTCCCAGACCAGGACACTGCCATCCATCTTTCCCAGCCAGTGTATAGCTTCCTTCTCCCCAATTTCAATTCTTTAATTGTCTGCTGTGCAGTTTCCCCTCTTCACTCTAGTTCTAATATCTCCTGACCACCTTCACCATGCGTTCCTTGAGCCTCCTTCTTGCCATCGTCGCCTTTGCTGCTTCGGCTCTGGGTAGGGTTCCCGATTTCCGATCTCTGCTGGCCCTGAACTGACCGGACTCTCCAGCTCTCACGATCACCGCGCCCAAGGCTGGGGACCAGGTTGACTTCAGCAAGTCGTACAAGTTCCAATGGACAACGGTTTCGTGCGTTTTCTTCCCCAGATTGACCCGTCATGCATAAAACTGACAGGCTGCGCAGTTCTGATCCGGACGAGGTCACTTTGGTCCTGGTCAACATGGCCTCCCAGCCTACAGTCAACAAGGTCATCACCCAGAATGCCAAGGTCTCGGATGGCTCCTATACTGTGGACATGATCACCGGGATTCCTGTTGCGTATGTTGTATCCTTGACTCGAGGTGGAACTGCAGCAAGACTGATCAGGTCGATGATAGTAATGGCTACCAACTGAATGCTATTGCCAACACCACCCAGAACACTGGCATCTTGAGCCAATCGAACCAATTCAACGTGACCAAGGTTGGCAAAGTTGAGACGGGTAAGGATACTTCTAATTCAACACTATCATCATCACCATCACACACATCACAATCTGCACCTATATCACCTACACCTACACCTACACCTACACCTACACCATCATCACCACTATCATCATCAGCACATGCACATGCACATGCACATGCACCACTATCATCCAGCACCTACACCAGCACTAGATACAAGTCACGCCCCTGCATCTATCACAAGACCTCTTCACCATCTTCACCATCATCTAGCACCATTCCCTCCGCCTTCGTGAGACCGGGTGAGTACAGACAGGATATGAGATGAATGAAGTTATCTAACCTGGGTTCAATCTGTTTGTTACCTCCACAACAGCCACAGCATCTGCCACTACTGCCACCAAGACCGCTGCCTCCGCCACTGCCTCCGCCGGAGCTGCCGCAAGCGCAATGACCCTGAGCGGTCCCCTCGCCGTGCTCAGCGCCCTCGTGATGAGCATCTTCGCCGGAGCGTTGTAAACGACCCCAGTCCAAGCAAGGTACAGTGACACGATCCACAATTGACGTTGCGACTTTCGTCATGCAATCCCGGTGTCACTGCACCGAACCGCCATCGTTATCCGCACCGTTTCGCTTCCGAGTAAACGACCTCCCACCGCTCAGCCCGGGCGTCTGTCCCACCTAACTACCTACCTACCCAGTCCTCTCCCACTCTATATTTAGATTCTAATCCAGGGTAAGGGTTGTATATACGCACTCATATCATCGCCAATTACACTATGAGTGGTACACACAAATTGCTTTGCTTTGCTTACCTTGCCAGCTTTGGCCTTTGAATTAGTTCCATCACAACCCCTTTCCCCCAAAACATACCAGCACTTTGGTTTACTCTTCCTTCACCTGCAACTGCATACTCTCATCATACTACCCACTATTTTTCCCTCCAGAATTCCCCTCTCTGATTTCATGCCCTTTGATCCTTTGCCATCACCCCTCCCCCTCCTACCTACACGAGTGACGCAACACGATACATTATCCATTTATCCCATCCATTCATCCCACCTGTCAATTGACTGACGAAAGCACAACCCCCTGTTATCTTCCCCCCCCCCCTTTCATTTCAATGTATGAAGATGTTTGTGACTCTCTGCCTGCAATCTTACCGTTGATGAGTTTTTTTGGTGAGGTTGATAGTCGATACTTTATCTAATCATTGGCATTTCTTCTACACCCCCCTGCCGATACAGTGATAGGTCACCCCCGTAGTATAGTTCCAAGCTCCTCTCTTCGCTCGGATTAGAGTGCTTTTCTCCCTACCACACTTAACCAATCTTTTGCTGCAAGTTATCTCTAGGATATGGGGTATCTCGACCAGGCCAGAGATACGTTTCCCCCGACATGGATAATGGCCTAAAGCAAAGGGGAGAAATGAGCTTCAACAGACTTGACCTAAACTGCCGCTTTCTGCTTTTTTAGCCTGGTGCAATCAATTTAATAGCACGCCCCTTTAATTAGGGAAGAACAAGAATTACAGGTATCCAACATGACTGGAGATTAGCGGTTTCATTTGGGTATAGATCTCATGAAGAAAGAAAACAAATCATACAGATATTTACAAGGATCAAGGAGAGGATTGGGAGCGAGCATGGCCTCCATCTGCTTTTGGATTCTCTTTCTCACGCTGCTCCGCTCAAAGAGACCCCATCACGGAGTCTCCCAGTGCAGAACCGGATCCCGACGCCGCTGCACTGGCGCTGAAAGCTGGGGATGAGGTCTGGTCGTAATATTTCTCGTTGATGCCTTCGCGGGGACGGTCCCAGGTGCGAATGTGACCTGCGGCGGGTTGGAGGTCAACGCGCGATCTTGATGAAGGAGATAACCTCTTTGCGGGGGGGGTTGGGGGGGGGGGGGGGGTTACCTTCAAGAGAAGACGTCATAATGGAGTTTTCTTGGAACCCAAGCCAGCAGATGGGGTCTTCTCCGACGATCTTGGACTATAATGATGTTTCTTAGCTGCCAGCCTGGAAAGTTGGGGAGGGGGAAAGAAAGCTCACCATGATCGGTGGCAACAGAGCCGTCCGCGCCCTGGGCTCGACCGGATGGCGAACGGTCGGATCATAGCTGCTGTAGGTATCGGCGGTCTGTTGCGAGTCGGACCGGACTCGGTTGCCGGCACTATCGGCGCGATGACTGTTGTTAAGTTGCGTGTTGGTCACAACCATGCTTGTCCGCTGGCGCGCGTTCGCTTGGTGCTGGAGGAGTGTAAGTTTATGGAGCAAGCTTGATTGATGGTGTTCATCTGGCGGTGCGGAATGAAAACCTACCACTCGGGGACGGTGGAGCATGCCCACGCTGAAGTCCCATAGTAACAACCGGCAATCATCACCAACACTGCCGAACCGATAGTTTCTCTCATCGCAGCGCCAGGGATCGAATGCTACCGCAGAAACCCAGGAGTTGTGGCCTTGGCATCGGGCTACGATCTTTCGTTCTGGTAGGGACCAGATCGTAACCAGATCATCTTGGCCGCCGGTCACGATGTATTTGCCGTCCGGGGACCAGCAAACACATATTAGACCGCCATAATAACTGCGAAAAATGTCAAGAACCCTAGCAGCAGTCAGCGGCCTGTCTATCAACAGTGGCAGTACCAAGGATAGCCTGCATACTCTTCTCTCAAGTAGTCCATCACCCGTAAAGACCCGTCCTCCAGGACAATGGCCAGGTGTCTGCGGTCCGGAGAGAACGCAAACTGGGAGATCTTCTGATTGGCGACTTTCCAAAAGGAGACCGGATTCGTCTTCTGATTTTTGGAGTTGACCGACTTGAGGACCTGCAATGGCTGCCGGCCCGAAGATTTCAGCATCTCAGCCGAAGGGCTGCTGAGTTCGGGTGTGAAAAGTGCATCCTCCTTCTCCTTATCATAAACTACCAACTGGCCGTTGGCGTAGGCGGCCATGAAGAGATTCTCCGATCCTGGAATCCACTTGATATGAGTTACGGCAGAATTGGCTACAACCCCGTTCTTGTTGATGCGCGCGTATTTCTGTGAGATCGGCTCGTACCATATTATGTCCCCGGCCGATGAACCCATAACGATATCGATGTGCGATGAGCTCTTCGTCAATTCGTTTATATCGTGGCTCAGAATGTGCGCTTTTGTGAAGAGAATTTTCGCCAGCGGCTCTTCTTTCTGCTTCGAACTGAGATCCAACCACTGGAATGCGCGGTTGATGTTGGCGAATGCGAAAAAGCCGTCTGGGTTGCGATCGTTCAGGCGTTTCGTCAGGGCTTCATGGGTAATTACCCGTGATACGAACGATGAGCTGCTCTTCACAATGTTGTTCTTCGGTTTCCTCCTCTTGAGGCCTTCTTTAACCACCGGCGCGGCCAGCGCGGGGTTCCCATCGCCAAACAATGGTGCTGTGGCATTTCCGTTCAAAGAGTATGTAGGGGCCTTGCTTTGGTTGCTGACTTGGACTAAAGAGAGTTTCACGCCCGAGGTTGGCGGGGTCACGCCAGTCGCGAGCGGGTTCGGGTTCACAACAGGCGCTTCCGAGGGATGGGGCGGCGGCGTTGCGAGGTGGAGGTTATCCTTGAGGTGATAGGTGCCTATCGCAGGAATTTGTGTCAGTGGACTCTCCATCACATGTCTTTTGTGGGTGCGATAGAGCAAACGCACCTTCTCCAACCTGCAAAGAACAACCGCCTTCGGGATGGCTGATGATGTTGTTTGTTTCTACCACAGGCACCGCCATGCCGTTTGATGCACCAGCTGCATAGGCGACAGGGACGGTGTAGCGAGGTGGGGGAGGGGGAAGGACGCTGAATTGAGGGATATCAGTCAGAAGGGAAGCCATATAAAAAAGCCGTCACATTTCGTCAAAGGCTGAGGGAAACGGGTCTGTCTCTGGAAACTCTCCAGGGACTCTGGCGCCGGGCCTATGATGCTGCGGCACAGAGCGCGGAGATAAGGGAAACCAAACGGATAACCAGGGTGCGGTCGGGGTGGTGTGTCTTACAACATGGCTGCGGTTGCGACAGGGCCTCCACGGGAACCAATTGATGGTGAATACAAGGATCCTCCGGGGTTGGTATGATATGATGGGGGCGTGATATCACGAATTTAGTGACTCTAGCAGTAGGCGGGCTAGCCAGGCAACGCTGAATACAAGTCCTCCAAGAGCAGCACCAGCAACGGGTGCCACTCAGGGCGGCTCTTTATACTGATAATGTTTATATAAAGAGGATATTGCCAGGGCAAGTTTTGCGCTCAGCCAGTATTGCAGGTCCTGGTGGGGGAGACAAGCGACAATCGGTGGCAGAGAGGTAGCTGGGCCGAGGAGGAAAGTTGGTCGAAACACTGGGACAATCCGCGGCCGTCCTTGGGTAATTTAAGTACGTAGACTTCGGGGGCGGAGATCAAGAGAGGAGACAGGGGGGAAATTCCGGGCACGAATCGGCAGAGTTTGTGTCTTGGAAAGGAGAGGTCGGAATGAAGCCAGAGTCACTTTGGAAGTCACTTGGAAGGAAGCCTGGCAGACAGACGACAGACGGATGGCCGGGACCTGGGTGGGAGGCTGGAGCTGACGGGCAGCCAACCGGTGGTCATGGTTATTCCGGGGTTAGTTTACGTTAGTTGAACTAACTAACAGTATTAGACCAATTACTTCGTAGACGGTTAGAGGCAAGTTCGCGCGTGGGGCCGGCCGGCAACTTTACCTAGTAGCATACTGGACTACGTAGCAGGTACTTACGGCGGGGTTCACCGTCAATGGTGCTCTTGGGCCCATTGTACTTACTGTACCTGCCTACCTTACTTTCCATGAATGCTTTCTGGCAATGCAGGTAGGCAAAATTGTCAAGGGTATCTAGTTTCTAGGTTTACAACTATCGGTAACTACATAGTGTTGGGGAACCAGAAGCGCTATGAGGGCTCAGACCCCACTACCACTGACTCTCCGCCAGATCATCACCGCTGCTGCCCCCGCGCAGACAACCGCCCCCAGTGCGATTCCCCACGACATCCACTTGCCCTCGACATCTTCCTCACTCCGTGGGAAGGCCGTGCTAGGCTCCATAGCCGCCTCGGCAATGTGAACAAACACTTCTTGGATTGAACTCCACGTAGCACTGACATGAAGTGGTGGACTGGGCATGTTCAGCATGGCCGTGTATTCATGAGGTTGATGCTCCGCCCGTTGGGTGGTTCGGTCCAGGTCCGCTTTAAGCGCAACAAACACACTCGCAAGCTCTTCCAAGTGCGGATACTTGGCCCGCAGAGCTGGAATATACGCAAACGAATCGGGGTCAGAAGAGTCGTACGTGTAAACAATGACATCGCACTGGTCGAGGAGCTTGACCTGATTCTCCAGGATGGCAGGCTCGAGCTCTCCAAGTTCGTCCAGGATCAGATAACATTGCTTCCCTCCAGGGAGCTCGACTGTATTCACAGCAGTTCGTGGCTGAATGGTGGGGTGATATGTGGCGCTAAATCCTCTCGAGAGGAACGCATCCAACAGAGCCGATTTGCCGGATCCCGGAGCTCCAAGCACGTGGCCAAGAACGACGTTGCGCCCCACGCGTCCGGGCCGTCTCCTTCGCTTTCGTGGCCGCGTGACTTTAAGCGCCGCCGTTGTCGAAGGATTGCTGCGGTCGGCTGACTCGAATCCCAAGTAGGCCAAGTACTCGAGCGTGGTCTTGGGCGATGTGAAAGTGGTCATACTCCATTGTGCCAGCCAGCCCTGAAGGGTGACGTGACCGGCCTCGTTCCGAACGGTGGAAGATGGGAATGAGCCATCCGCCCAAGAGGCCGGCAAACCTGGTGTCGGCGCAAATAGCGACGCCAACTCGGCGTCATTCAATCCACCATCATTATCCTTGTCGGAGAGAAGAAAAAGGTTAACAAAGAAACGATAGCCCTCTGGCGACAGCTCAGCTGATGCGTAAGGGGGAACTTCAAATCTCGGATGGAGGAAGTTTTCTTGAAGCGACAAGTTATCCGTGTACTGAAAAGCCCGTAGAATGATCCAGACTGTTTCGTGACGGCCTTTCTCAGCATACATCTTGTTGAGATGAAGGAACCCGCGGCAGTCAATGCCTGAGGGAGTGACCGAGTGAGGATGTGCCCTTTGGATGGTCTCCTTGATATGAACAAGATCTTCTTCGCTCAGAGGCTTCTCAAAACAGCGCATCTGAAAGTCCTCCATTTCCTTGTCACTAAGATAACCATCCCGATCTTTATCACTCAGATAGAATATGCGTTGTAGCGCGGCGACAGCAGCGGGCTTCAGAGCCGACTCCTTCGAATCGAAGAGCGGTGCGATGGGATGCGTGACGGCTTTTTGACAGAGAAAGAAAGCCTCGTTGACATTTCGATGCTCGCGGGCACTGGTGCGTATACATGAATCGATCTCCTTGAACTCTGCCATTAGCGGGAGCATCTCCTCCTCAATGACTTGTGTCTCCGTGTGGTCCGCAGCCAGGTCGGACTTGTTCGCGCAAAGAACTACCGGTACATTGACCCCCAAGGAGCGGAAATACGGCAGCCAGAACAGAGCGACTCTTTCGTAACTGTAATGATCCGAGTACACAAGTAGGATCACATTGGATTTTCTGATTTCCCTTGCCAAGTTGTTCCGCTCTTGCGGAAGCGCGGAGGTGTCCACCACTGTTGTCGTTGTGACATTTTCGGGGGTACCGATGGTCGGAGGTATTGTGATCTGGGGTAGGACGGGCTGAATCTTGTTTGTAACAAAGACACCTTTCACAAGAGAAGTGATCAAGCTGGATTTGCCAGTGCCTTCGTCTCCACAGACGCAGATTCGCACTGGAGTGCTGTCAGCAACCGTAGATCAGGGTCAATTGCGGTCGGCTTGTCGAACCTGTAGCCATCGTGAAATGGGTTAGGAATGCAGCTGCTATCACCCTTCTCTGATCATTGAGTCATGCCTTCCTGATGTTGCCGACATGAAAACCAAGAGTTTGTCTTGCTCGAAGAAGGGTGCTTTCAGGTTCCGATCGGTGACGGAGATGATCAGCGGAACCTCGGCGGTGGCTGTGCCGGTCTCGCAGCCTCAGGTCTCGATCGGAGGGATTGCATGGATGTGCAATATTACTGTGCCGTACAAATCTGTGCAACTCCTGATGCGCACACAATGTGGAAGTGAAAAGATGATCGCATCATATCGGCCTACTGGGCTATAAGGTCGAGGTCTCCCTAGCGACTTCCATTTGTCTGAAAGAATCAATTGCATGAGTTACGGCAGCCGGATGTGAAGAAAGCCGACCGCAGCAACCGCAGCCACAGGACGTAATGGAGACAAAAACGAAAAGCGCATACTCTTTGGGCTCGATATCGCGGGCCTGAGCACACCCTCGGGGGTTTTTCTTTGAGCCAGACAGGCCAATGCTCACTCAGCGACTTTTTTCACAGAGCACACGGCCTGCGATATCAATTCCAGCGTGCTGCACTAAGTGCATGGTGCCGCGGTTGCTTTTGGTCAGCTTGAGTTGGCAGGAGAAGCATAGATCGTTTGCGAAAGCGAGTGGATGTCAGCCCGTCATTTGGGTTCCACTTCCGGTCGCTCCCTCAAGACCAAAGCAACCTACGGTTATCAACACCTTTCTCTTCTTAACTGCTCCCTGACTCTTAACTCTCTCTCTTTCATCCCACCCCCTCCTTCCTTACTTCCTCTTCTCACTCTCTCCTCCCCTTCTTTACGGGTTTCTCAGGTCCGGAGTGGTTTTCAAGATGCCTCTCGGAATTCACAATCCGCTCCCTTCATCTCTGTCAAGTATGCATTACTCCGCCCGCTTTCCAACTTCCCCGCAATCACTTGCGAGGCTATTGAGCGTGAACTAACCCGCGGACAACAGGCGAATGCAAAAAGGTTGGGAAAATTCTTACGTCCTTCGTGGACCCCCGACAAGCATTTGGACCTGATAAGGTCATTCCTCCCGAAATTCTAGCAGGCGCTAAAGTAAGTGGGCAAAGGAGCCTTCCTTTGTCATGCCCATTCCGTGGCGTTTTCGTCTTAGGCTGACCGCTCTGTCGCCAGGGTCTCGCCATTCTTACTGTCCTGAAAGCCGGCTTCCTGGGCTCCGCTCGCTTCGGTTCGGGGGTTGTTGTAGCCCGCCTCGCAGATGGCTCTTGGTCGGCTCCGTCGGCCATTGCGACAGCAGGTGCCGGATTCGGGGGCCAGATAGGGTTTGAATTGACCGACTTCGTTTTTATCTTGAATGATGCGGCTGCTGTGCGCACGTTCTCTCAGGCGGGAACCTTGACACTGGGTGGTAATGTTTCGATTGCCGCTGGACCGATCGGACGCAACGCCGAGGCCGCAGGCGCTGCAAGTACGAAGGGTGTCGCGGCGGTGTTCTCATACTCCAAGACCAAGGGTCTCTTTGCCGGCGTGAGTCTGGAGGGAAGTATGTTGGTGGAGCGCAAGGATGCGAACGAGAAGATGTACAACAGTCGAGTGTCGGCCCGCCAGCTACTGAGCGGAACCATTCGGCCTCCTCCTGCCGCTGATCCTCTTCTACGTATCTTGAACTCGCGCGCTTTCTATGGCAACTCGAGGCAAGGAGATACTATGTATAACGATATTCCTGTCTATGATGATAGCCATGATGATGTGGTATGGGAGGGTCGACGAGGCGATGCCTATGGAGAAGGTCTTCGGCGTGACCGGACTGGGGTGAACGGCAACGACGACTATGAGTACCGGGATCGTCCTCGTCGTGCGAACACGTGGGCCGATGATATCTATGACCGACCCGCGGGAGGTCTGAACCGGTCATCAACGACTCGCAACAGCAGCCGCCCGGATACCTACGAGTCTTTCAACCGCAGCCGTAGCAACACCGCCCCTATTGATGAAGACTATGTGTATTCCGACCGCAAACCCAGCCGTCCAACAGCCCCGAAGCCGATCTTTGGGCAGAGGACAGGGGCTGCCCCTACACTCCGTCAGGACCAGGCAGTTGCGCTGTACACATTCGATGCTGATCAAGAAGGCGACCTGGGTTTCAAGAAAGGCGATATCATCACCATCCTCAAGCGGACTGACAAGGCAGAGGACTGGTGGACGGGGCGAATTGGAGACCGAGTTGGAATCTTTCCCAGGTAAGCATCACCGTCCGTCAGATCCGAAATCCTGCGCCGGATACTAACCTGCCATGCGTAGTAATTATGTTGACCCTGCTTAAAACCTTGATTCCCCTGTTTTAGTTTATGCGAAATGACATTTTTATGACATCCCTGTTTCTGTCTTTCCCTCAATGCCTTCCAGAATACTCGTCCTCTTTGACCTTTCAGTTTCGCATTGGCGATTTTTCTCTCTTGCAAATATGTCAGCTCTGCAATTCCAAGGGTCCGCTTTTGGCATTTCATATCAGCACCGGAGTTCAAATTGAGTTGACCAGTGAGCGCAGGTTTTCGCTTGCACGAATAGGGGATGAGCCAGGTATTCACATTTGTGGGTTGTGGTTCCGACTGGGCTGTCCTTCGGGTGCGTGTGTTTGTGATTGTGCTTAGGTACTGCTTCCAATTTATACATAAGATGTTCTTTTTCAGTATGGGATTAGCCGGCAGACCTGGCATTGTTAGAATGACTGAATGACTTCAATTATCGTTCACCGAGTTGAGATGGAATGATTGGAGAGGTCTCAGTCCCCCATTGTATTGGGGTTAGCTGCCGCTCAACTGACATAAATCAACCCCCCTTGCAAGGGCGCCTGGCATTGAACACAAAGACTCTGGCGTGATGGCTAGATGTCGCCAGAAAGTGGCTGGCTTGCTGTCGTCACCAGTCGTTTCTCCGGTGTAAGTTTCATAGGCATGTCCCTCCCTGTCTGTCCGTCCATACCCCGTATGTTTGGAGGTAATAATGAATGTACATTCTTCGAAGAGTTTGAGACCAAATTTCCTCCCTGTGGTATTGCATCCTTGAGTAAGCGAGGTCATCTGGGCCCCTCCGCCTGAGCACTTCAATCATGGGCTGAGCGCACCGGGTGGACCACAATCCTCACGTGTCAGGCATAACAACAATAAGGTCTTGCCTTGAAGGAAGGGCGGCCAACGGTGGGATGGAAAGTCGATAAACATTCCTGTCAGGTCCTTAATCCTTCTCGTGCTGCCACTTCAATTTCATTAGCTTTCATTCTTCTCTCCATCCTTTTCTTGGCTGCCACCTACGGAGTACTAGCGGAAGTGGGGGTGGGTCGTTTCCTTTTCTCCTCCCTGGCGAGGCTCAACGATACGAGACATCCTGTAGTAAGAACGTACTGACTGTACAGAACCTCTGAGCTGAACACTAGCAGCATGACTCATCCAAGGACAGCTCGAGCTGGTGTCAAAGCCTGATTCACGAGGCCAGGGAAGGCCTTACAGTGACTTTTTGCATGCTCCGATGACAGTCCCGTTGTGAATCAAATGATACACATAGAGCTCGAGCGAAACGCTGACAGCTGAGGGTTGCGTGGGTACCTCATACTGTAGGCCAGGCAGGGGAGGAAATCCCTAGTTAGCGTAAGTATGGGAAGGAGGGAACAAAGCAAAAGACATCCCTTGAAGCCCTCATGCTGCTGCATCATGGGCCGCAGGGCTTCAATGAACAGGTTCAAGAAGGATTGGAACGGGTCAAGAAGGGAAATCCCATGTTTCTAGGTAGTATATAATGTATTCAATTTATATCTTCAGCCACAGGTTCTTTGCCTCATGCGAAGGTAACAGTACAAACACCAAGTGAAGTAAGTGAGGGGAAGCATTTTGACCATGGGGAAAGACCGTGCCACTTGTCAATCCAAACCCACCAGCAGCACGGGGGTAATGTTGATCATTGATCGCCTACTGCAAGCAAGCGCGCGAACGAACGAACGAACGAACGGAGGGGAGGTGACCTGCCAGTTGATAAGTTAACTACTCCATACTGTAGTGGATGGATCGATCATGGATCAGCTGTGGAGAGGGCGGGCGGGCTGAGTCAGCCGGTAGTTCGGCCTGCGCGGAATCCAATCAGTTAGTTAGTTGATTAGGAGGTAGTATTCATCCCATCCCATCCCATCCCATCATCTTAACATCCATATACTTCCAAGCTAGACTACTTCTACTACGCATCAGCGGGGTACTGTGGGAAACTGTGTCTTTTTTTCGTTTTTTTGTTTCCCCATTCCTCGTGGGGACTGTACCTGACAGAACTCAACGGTGTGCATGAGATATACCTAGGTACTACTCCGTACCTACCTCAACCAAACAAAATCCGCCCATCCAAACGGGAACCAGACAGGACGAATCTTCCAGATTCGACTGCGGTTGTAAATGGACAGACAGTATATGGGTCTTTCTCTGATACAGTCCGTCCACCCCACTCAGGAGTGTGTTCTCCCCTGGTTTTCCCACCTTTATTCCTTCTTTCATACATTTAAATTACTGCTCTATCTCAGAAGAGCCAAGGACACCCTCACCTGTGTCGCGAAACAATATTACTTGCTGGAATCTTCATCTATTTTTGTTCTGTCGACTACGATCATCGCGGCCAGACCGACCACCGAACCAGCAACCAACCAGATCAAACCAACCACTTCTCGCAGGGACCACACTCACTGGGCATGATTACTGGTACTCTTTCTTAGTACTCCGTACGGTTCCTAGTACTGCCAGTACAACATTAATACTCAGTACTCCGTACAAGCAGGCAGACAGGCAAGCAGTGGTGGGTACAATACTTACCTAGTACCTACCTACCTTGGGACTCTCCAGCCTTTTTACTTACTACTAGGTACCTACTACTTACTACCTACCTAACTACGAGCAACTAAACTACAAGGTTGTGAATTTCCCCATCTTTTCTCTCATCCTTTCCCTATTATCCTTTTTCTTCACCACCAACCAAACAGCAACCACGGCCACTCTCTCCCTCCTCAGCCTCGTTCGCTGGCCTCCTTCTCCTCCTCCTCTTTCTCCTCTTCAATCCCTCTTTTCTCTTCACCCCTCCCCCTCCCTCCTCTCTCTCCACCTTCAAAACCGACTGCTCGTTACCATCCTCTCCTCTCCCTCTCTCTCCCGCCGTTGGCCGCCGGATGCCTAGCCGTCATCGTCATTTCTCACTCCTGGTCACCCTGGTGGTTGCTCCTCTTCGTCGACAATACGTTCCCCCGCTCTGATGATTCCATGACTATCCTCTACTTGTCTACTTTTGCGACCCTGGTGGTACATTGACCTCTTTTCCACCAGGCGAAGTTCCTGGTCCTTTGTCAACCTCGGGACGCTTGCTCTTTAGCTCCCTCCCCCCCCCCTCAAATTATTTGCTCCCATGCAGGTGCGTCACGTTCTCTTCCTTGTCTTTCTCTCCGCCCCTGGTCCCTGTAAATCGCCCCATTCAAGACTGGCTATGAGCATTTTCTGTTTCTGCCTTTCGATTCCCTGTCCTTCTACAGCTTTGCACTTGTGTGCGTTGCTGGTACCAATGCCATTTGCCCCGTGGGTTGTGGGGTCCTCAATAACCCCCCTGTTTCAACTATTTACGACTGCGGGATTGCGTCTAACAACCTCTCCTTTACGCGTAGGCTTCACCGAGCCCCTCTGAACCTGGAGGAGGATACGCGACGCGGCGAGGGCATGTTCCCCAATTGTCAATTAGCGACCCAAGTCACCATGTAACAGAAGCCATCGGGCACATGTACGAAGATGATTACGACAAACGCGATTCTCGGCGCCTCAGCTATATCTCCTCCCCCTTAAGTGAAGCGATCACAATCATACCTCCAAATCTGGCCGGCTGCGAATCTCCTACCACGCCCCAAAATCTACAAGTGAAAAACCATCCGAGTGAAGTAAACCAACGGCAAGTGAATGGGCAAACATGGGCGCAAGGTTCCAAGTCTGTGGAGAGCAGCCCGACGTCTCCCGCCTCGACCGCCTCTCCCGGCTCCACCGACACCGCTACTACCTCGTTCCCTCTCAACGATATCGATTACGAGTCCAATCCAGCCGCCGTGGCACAAGAGCTGAGCAACTTGGCTGCAATCCGGCGGATGTCAATGGACGTGGCAGCCACCGGGGATCCCGACCTGCCGAGTTTTTCAGTGCCGTCGATCGCGCCCTCTCCCTCCGACGATGAGAACGATGCTGCCCGCCTTTTCTGGGTCCCCGCCCGGTTACACCCGGAGTTGGCACCCAAGGAATTCAAATCGTTCCTCGAAAGCAAGGCAGATATGATCAAACGGAAGTCCGGGGAATTTTCGACCCTAGGCTCGGATGGCGAAGGCATGCGAGGAGGACTGAGACGGAAGCGGTCCATGCTTTCAAGGCAGATCGACAGCTCTCATGGCTATACGGATGGTGCGGAGCGGCTCGAGCGAAAACGCTCACAGACACAAAAGGACTCGCTGGGTCCCAACCTGCACGAACTGGAAAGCTTGGTAGATGACTCGAAGTCGCGCACGCCGAGCGCTTCGTCAATCCTCAGCGATATCCAAAAGCTTGGGTTATCAGCCGACGAAGATAGACCGATACTTCCTCCAGCCCCTCCAGGTCACAGTCTTCGACGCTCAACAAGAACCCAATATCGCAAGGCTGGAAGCCTACGAAAGGGAGAGAAAGCCCCATACTCCAAACGGGCAGGGAAATCGGCGGACGGGAACGACCCTACAGGCGGACAAGCAGCTATAGGTCTGACACGGGTATCGACTGATCCCACGCCGAGTGTGACACGGTCGCAAGCCTTGGCCAAGTCTACTCAAGCAACCCCGCATACCCCTGACACAACATCCAATTTCACGTTGGATTCGGCTTCCGAACCAACACCTTCAGTAAGTGACTCCGTTCTTCCCGATCCATCAGATCGGGCAAGCGCCCCTCCACCTGAACGTCAACAATGGCATTCGCGGATCAGCTCGAATGGACGCTCGACATTGAACATTCCATCCTCCGAACAGAGAATTCCCGAAATAGTTGAGACCCCGCCGCCCGAAAGCAATGCCACACCCCCGAGCCCAAGTTCTCAGCAGCAGACCCCGCCCTCAAAGAGCCCTTCGGCAGCAGATCGATCGCACGAGCGTCCCCCTAACAAACGTTCCGGACTCAGTCGCACACATGCAACGGATGCCGCCCCCACTCTTAACGAGTTCGCCAATAACCCGCAGCCCTTGCCCGGTAATACTATGCGAACCGACAGTCTTTCATTTATTCCCACCGTGTCGGAAGATCGCAAGTCAGAGGAACGCAAGCCCGAAGAAAGAAAATCCGAATCGAAGAAATCAAAGGACAAAAAGGAGTCTGAAGGAGGACGCAAATCGAGCTGGCACTGGCTTTTGGGTAACGAGGAGAAGGACAAGGACAAGGATAAGAAGAAGGACAAGGACAGCGATTCGAAGAAGCACAAATCGAAGTCTGCGGACAAAGCACACGATGCATCTCACACCCCACCCTTGTCGAGCGAGACTATCCAGCGGGGACGCGAAAGCCTTGTTATGGACCGACTGGACCCCAAATTAGAGGATGAAAGGCGCAAAGATAACACACGGAGAGCTTCCGGCGAATCGAAGAAAGAGAAGGAATCGGGCCTATTCTCATCCATCTTTGGTGGTAGTAGGAAGAAGAGCAATGGCGATAGCGGGCATCATCACAAGAAGAGCTCCTCTCGTAACTTGTCCCCTGAGCCGCCAGTTCGAGAGTTGCGGCCAGATATTGATTACGCTTGGACTCGGTTCTCTATCCTGGAAGAACGAGCAATCTACCGGATGGCGCATATCAAGCTTGCGAATCCTCGACGCGCGCTGTACTCGCAGGTCTTGTTGAGTAATTTCATGTACTCGTACTTGGCCAAGGTGCAACAGATGCACCCGCACATGATGCTCGCAACATCAGCGGCTCAGAGACAGCAGCAGCGACAACAGGAAGAGTACCAACAGTACCAGCGGTATCAAGAGGTAAGTTCTTGCTACCAAGGCCTTGACAGAAATCTGCTGACGTTTCCTTCTACGTGCAGGCCCAGGAGCAACAGTACACCGACAGTTCCTACGATGATCCTCAGATGTATGAATATAGTGACGAGCATCAAGACCAGTACCGATCCCAGTCGCGTGGGAGCAAAGATGGCTACGACAATGGGAATGCATACGGCCCTGGCCATAGTCAATATGGTCATTCAACCTTTGGAGATGATATGCAATTGGATGATGACGAAGACGATATGTGGTGATTGTGAACGGACAGGCTCTTCCCTTGCTACGGTCGAATATTTGACGAGCATTTCTATACCCCTGCTTCTGTCGTATCGGGCGCCTTTTTGCAGCTTTGTACACTGGTGTTAGCTCCTATCTTTGGAACCGCGATATGTGGCAAATAGCACAGCGAAAGAAAAGGATATGAGGGTTTCTGTTTCATATCTCACTATACTCACAGGGAAAGCTGCTGTGAACCAACTTTATATAGTGCACCTTTGCATATTCCATGATGATGGTGGGGTAGTGCCTGATATGACCTGTTGTTGTTGCCTTGGCTTGATTTGATCGCATAGCGAGAGGGGTTTGCTTGATTTTCTATTCTTAACTGTCTGTATTAACGCTTATTTTATCATAGAACCTGACAGCTGACTGGAGGCTAGTAGCCATTGGCGGGGTTACTTGATATTGGCTGATGATGTTCAGGATGCCCTGTAATTTTCAGGTTATGTAGATTTCAATGCAGTTCCTTCTCAAGTAAATTATCCACCGAGGAGGGGCCGCGACCTGGCGATGAGTCTTGCACGTGACAGCCGTCTTCCCCACAAGCCTCCGCAGCGTCATCCAATCCACTCCCGGCCGGCCATGGACTCTTGACTTCCTTCTCCGTACTGCCTCAGACCTCGGTCCTTTTCTTCATCTTTCTTATCCTAATAGACAACGCACTCCGCTTTATTTACCGGACCTAATACATCTCACGAACCGGATTCCTCTACAACTCCTAGGACAACCTTGCACCTTTACCCTCGCCCCGGCCCCGCAACGAACCGAAACAACCGCGAAAATGGCCGAAGCCTACGAGCGCGAACAGTATGTGATGTTCTTACCTTGATTATCCCTGGCCCCCCATCCCCCGGCTCTCTTCAGCTTTGACAACCAAACCGAACCTTTGGGTATCCTGGACTTTTGTTTTTGAAGTCCAAGAAGAAGCGACGAGACGTTCGCAAGATCCAACAACTAACTCCAACTGGCACTCGGTTAGACAAAACAACGCCCTCCTCAACTCCCTCTCCTCGAAGGTTTCGGCGCTCAAGTCCGTGACGATTGATATCTACGACAATGCGAGGGATCAGGAGACGTTGGACCATTCGGTTCGTTCACTTCTTTTTCTTCGGGGGGTGTTTTCCAAACTGACCTTTTTTTTTTCTTCGCTGCTGTGCAGAACCAAGTCTTCTCCTCTCTGTCCACGAACCTCAAGGGCAGCGCCAGTCGGTTGACCCGCATGGCGCGGCAGGGCGATACGGTGGCTGTGCTGAAGGTCGCGGGCATTGTAGTCGTGGCGGGCTTGCTGGTGTGGATTGTTTTGGGGTGGGTTTTTTGAAGGGTCCGCCTCACATCTGGTTTGCTGGTTGGGTTGGGTTGGGTTGGGGGATGGGATGGTACTAACTCAGCTGGAGGTTGGAGGTTGGGGGTTGAGGGGTTGGGTCGCTCGCTGGTGCGGCTGTATTGCGGCGCGGAGCGGTGGTGCATGCCAGAGCTTTGCTGCTTGCTGTTTGTGGTGCGGTGGTCTTGAGGCGGGATGGGACACTGGGGACTAGGGTACCCAGGGTCGTCATGGCTGGCTGGCTGGCTGTGTTGTGTCTTCTCTTTCCTTTTATGTGGGAGGAAGACGGGGTAATGTTCTGGACAGGTCGACTTGCGGGTTCCAAGGGACTTTTCCTTTCGTTTCTGTTCGTTTTAATTCTTATGGTGATGATGGGTTGGGGTTGGGGTTGGACTGGGTTTCATGTATAGCGATGATAGGGGGGTTGTTGATCCCCCTGGCTTTACTTCTTGGTGGTGTTCATAGCTTGTTTTCACTTGGACTGTACTTATAGCTTCGATTTTAGGGTTATTTAGACCGATGCATTATTATGGGTTCTCTTTCGCTTTTGGTTTGGGGGGGGGTGGTTACAAGGGTGTAGTGGGTGTATATTGTCTGTTCATTATGTTCAGTTACTGGCCAGCGTAGTGGGCTGGGTTGGATCCTTGCGATCCTCTGGTAGGTCTTGTTGTTTCGTGATAGCCATGCCTTCGGTCGGTTGGTCTAGACATTAGCTGCTAGTTTGGTCGAGCCCATATTGGTTTGCTGGATGTGCTGCTGCTGCTGCTACTGCTGTGAGGTTAGTTGGGAAGATCACAGCGTCGGTTGTCTGCTCTCTTCTTGGCGGGTGCAGTACAGTCGAGCTAGAATCTGTTGTACCCGGAAGATAGGATTAGGTCATTACTTGTGGTTGTCGGAAAGCTCGTGCATGGCTGCTGTGGATGTATGGAACTCGTTTACAAACTATTTGACCACCCCACGCTGCCTTTACACCTAACTTTGGGTCTATTCTCCTGTCTGATTCTCATCGACATCAGAGAGAAGAGTGGTAGATTGATGCTGGCGACGGCCAGAAAATGCTGGTGTCTCTTCGAGCATTAGTGACAGCACTGTGGCTATGGCAGGCCATGTCGAACATGTATCTATTTTCCTTGTGGCACCGCTAAAGGAAGCAGTATCAGTGCGTGCGGAGATATGATTCAGAAGGGCAGAAAGAGGTGCTCCTAGACCTGGCACAGCCACGGCGGCGACAAAATCAGATTAAAACAAAGCATCTAGTTGTCAGCATTCGTGGCAAGGCCTCGAGAGCAAATCGGACGGGCAAGAAAGCAGCAAGCTCGAATAGTATCGAGTCGAGCAACAGTGAATTGTACAGCAAGATTGTCGATAATGAGGATTGCACAATCAGTGGAATTTGGGCCGGCGAACAATACAACCATCCCCAAACTAGGCTCGACTCAAATAGGAAATAACTGGAGCAGGATATCCACGGACGCCGACAAGCCGGGGCTACGGTATCACATTGCGAGAGTCTTTCACCAATGGAAGCGGCTCTGTGCCTCCAGTTCGATCATTGGTTCAGAGTATTGTTGTCTGTCTTTGGTGTAGGAGCTCAGGCGATGGCACACGCTTGTCCGCTGCAAGCCAATGCTGTGGCCCTGAGAATCAACCACACTAGCACAACATGAGCACAACCATTGTGAGAGGAGGCTGTGTTGGTTTGACTGGCTGAATTAATTGGTTGCAAGGCTTGGCTCCGGCAAAATTGTTCATTAAGAAGAGCCGGGATGAAAGCGAATGGGAACCGGCAGCGGTGGTTGTGCATGTGTATCTTGTGCGCGAGGCATTCTGGAACTTCTGTACAGTATCAGCATGCCAGTCAGCAGACAGAACCAGGCCCTTGATTGGGTGCATGTATACGCAACAAACGCCACAATGCGCAGGTGGCCTGAGAGGTTTCGCGGGCCCTCGCCGGAAATACCCTCTTTAGCACTTCCCCATAACGGATCGTGGGGGTTCAGTGGAAACCTCTGCTTCGATAGCCCCCCGGTCCAAGCTCAATATGACGCATACCGGCTGGTCCGGGTGATCGTGCTGGGGCGGGCTGGTGGTTCTCGATGCAGCATGCTTTGCGTCAGAGCTGTTGCCTTCCCGCGGTGCAGATCCATTGATGATGAGTATTACATGGGGGACCAGGGGCATTGGCTAAAGAGATCTCTAAGGACAAATCCGCGGTCGAATCCAGGCTGTTCTATCCAGCAAAGTGGCTTATTCGAAGAAAGACACCCGGGGTGTTGAAAAGAGCCAGAGAGGTGGGTGGCCGATCATGTTGATAACAGTACGTCATGGCCGTCTGTCCGCCACAGAGGGTTTGGAGATGATGAAGTCGATTCAGGAGCGAAGGGTTGCCCCTCTGCCCGAATCCAATCGTCCGTCTTGGGGCATTTCTTTCAGATCGGATTCTTACCCGTGAAGGGGGTCTATCGCTAAAAAGTCAGGAAGTCTTCTGGTCGTTCCAATGCTGGATGTAACCAGCGGGTGACTGCAGTGTAGATGCAATTGCACGATTATCTAATCGCAGTCTCGACCCCGGCGATATTACATGATAAGAAAGAGTGGATGAAAGTGGATGGAAAGGGTAGATCTCACCCTGATCTGCATGTGGCATGTGACGATGCCCCCCAGCTGCAAAGGTATTTTCCGGGTCCAATTTGTCTTTATGCGCTTCAGCAGTCCGGAAAAGCATCACGGCAAGCTTGCCTTCTGAAAGATCATCAAAAAGGGGCATGGCGCCATTTCTCTCACACGTGAGCTCATCCTGTGAGAATGGGTCGGTCGTGATATATGAGTAGTTAGATGGTGGCGGCAAGGATTGCAGCGAACCTCGGCTGGAAGGTCGCGTAACTCGGGTAAATTGATAACGAGATAGAGATTCTATTGCGACAATCGGACAATTGATAAGGAGAGAAGGGGTGTGTGTGGTGGAGTGATGGATGGTGGTTCCTGATAAGGGGTGAATGAAAAGGACGGTCGGGAAAAGGAACCGGACTTGAGGTTGAGGGCCGGCCACGTGCTGTCCGCCGCTGCCGCTTGTTGGTCCTTAGGCACCAACACGCCTCATTCGGGAAAGAAAGGCTGGCGCCGCGGTGGAGGACTGCTGCCCGACATGTACTCCGTACGCAGCGACAACAGCAACAACAGCAACAACAACAACAATCTTCTCTGGTGGGTTCTTGAAGCGTCCGTGCTCGGTACCTGGCTAGGCTGCTAATAGTTCCGGTCATTATCATCAGTTCATCACACTACAACCGCTAGACAAAACTGTCTGAAATCCGAAGCACACTAACTGGTCACTACGGCTGCAGGGGGCGAGCGGGCTGGCTGACCGTCCAACTTTCCTGACTTTTATCTAGGCTCTAGACTCTAGAGTACTTCCCGAGCCAGCATACTTGGTCGCGTCGATCCGCTACGGAAGCCAATTTCTGGTACAGGAGTACTTCTGATCTCATCGTCTGGATCTTCATGATAAGTCGATTGGTCCATTCGGATTTCCCTATCACTGACAGTGATATGATGGCAGGTCTATGCCGAAAGAGGACACCGGACAGGACAGGGCTGGGCCGCAGGCCAGAGGACTCGGCAAGCCGAAAAAGGCCTATGGGCCCCTGGGTCTTAACGGAGCACGGCATTCCGTGCCTTGTCTGACTCTTCGCTCCTGAGTCCTGAGTCTTTGGGCCCGTGCCTCGTCTAGACTGAATTGGTAACTGCACGATCAGAACTTTTCGGTCGCCCGGCTGTGGCGATAAACTGGCATGGACGACGCTTCATCTTCGAATGATCCTTACCCAATCCAGGCGCGGAGCTTACGTGCCTGTGTCGAGCACGTGCTGGGATTGTGTGGGTGCAAGACGATATTTCCCTTGAAAACCAAGCCTTACGGCTGTAAATGCCAAGAGCCATGAGAACTGTGTAGTCTACCTCTACGGAGTTCATCACAGCGAACGGGGAATCATGATGATTTCGTATCAGGTTGCGGAAGAGTGCAAGGCGAGGACGAGATCTTAAAAGTTCACCTTCGGGAGGATTGTTCAGTGATCATGATTTGTGGTTTGCAACATCCCCAAGCCACAAATTGCAAGTGGGCCGCCAAGTTGAATTTGTTCTTGTATTCCGGCCCACCTGATTGACTTTTCTGGCTCGGATGATGTGATCACTCGATGTGGTTCTGCAAATCACTCCTCCGATGATCTGGTTCGGGCATTCTTTTTGACTCACCGCGTCGATTGGCATACAATTGTCTCGTCCGTCATAGATAGCGATTGCAGACTTGACCATTCACTGACCGTCAGGGACCAAAATCCCTCTTGACTCTTGACAACGGAGCAGTGGGCCCAGGCTCTTGTCAAGCCGAAAAATCTTAGCATCTGCCAAAACTAAAAGGGGCCTGGAACATGCTTATCGCATCATAGTTTGCGTCAAGAGTCCCGAGTCGCGACAACCTCCTTCCGCAACGAATTCGATCGGCGTCACTCTTACGGTATATACCGGCTGATTTCGATTGCGCTCTTTCTATTCCGAGCAATATTGAGACGGCAAGTCGTACTCATAGTCTAGCTTGGGATAACCATCGAAATTTCGGGTGGATGACAGCCGGCCGCCGAAAAGGATGCGGTTTCCCCCGATCCTCGCCGGAACAGTCCCCGAGAGCGCCCGATAGCGCTGTATGATATTGATGCATCGACAAGTTTAGTCTACCCGGGTCCACCGTCCCAAGTCGGATGGGCTAGGTAAGAAGTGGTAGGTAGGCAGTACATAGTAAGTCTTAGGTGGTGAGTAGCTACGGAGTAAACCAGAGGGTCCGACTAGGAGATCGAAGTGTCCGTTCTAGAAGCCGGTCGGTCGCCCTCTCACACGAAATGTTTTTCTGATACACCTCCTAGTATATGGACTCTGCTGGCGCCCCATTACCCATGTCAGTTGACTCCCAGTCCTGAGGGTTGCAGCCGAGCTTGCTGAAATCGTGTCCAGTGCGTGTGTGTTCTGCATCCTCGTGCGCTGAGCTGCAGCAGGGAATATTGAAGCTTTGGAGATCGTCTTTGGCTGGAGCCGTGCTGAGCAATACGTACTTTATCATCTGAAAATAGAACCTGGTATACTACCACGGTCATCGAAGCCAACTGCAAGTTGACATCGGGCTGTTGAGCATACTTTTACTCACATTTGTCTCAGAATCGAACGGCCAATGTAACGCTGATAGTTAAAACTCCACACATTGTGCGTAGATTACGCCAACGCCCCGCCAATATCAAAAGTCTCGAATCTGCCCCTCCTTTGACTGTGTGAAGCTGGGTAGCGCAATTGGGTGGTCTTATGTACGAGTATATCGGTCGGTCACACCGATTCATGTTGCTAACTTCAACTGTCAAAAATACCCGTGGTGGAGTGTGGCCCGGAACGCTAATGGTGCTGCCCGAAGAAAATGGATGGATGATTGTTCTCCACTTCAGGCATGGGTTTGCGAAAACTTGAGCTTCATCCTTGACAGTTGAAGCTCGGGAAGGGTTGCTGTCACATCGACTCCAACAGAGACCCCTACACCTCACTAACTTTTTATTTGATTATCCTTTCCCCTGCGATTGATTTCATGTGCTTGTTTCGCCCCCTCTCCAATCATACCTATTCCCAAGAGGATTGGCATGGCTTGAGCTATTGGCTGGATGTCATGCCACCCGGCAGTTGGCCTCGGGGAGGACTGCATGAATTATTCCGTAGGGAGGAGAGGCGGAGAGGGGAAATCGTTGTAGCAAGCGAACAACATATGATACCGAATGTTGCAGGGCTCCCGGTAGCATGATAAGCAGATAGATCATCATCCTTGTGGGGCACCAGGAGTGACGAATACTAGGGTGAACTGGAATTGGTCACGATCTCTTGCATACTCCCTGCAGGTGGGATCCAAAGCTGCTGCGGTGCGACCTGCGACTGCATGGCTGTGCGTGCGTGCGCGCGCGCGTGTGTGTATGCGCTTTGGTGTCCATGAAATCGAGGGGTAGTGTGTGTGAGAGCTCATGAGATCCAGTAACATAAGAGATATTGGCTGCTTCTCATACCCAAAAGAGATTCGAGACATGGATGAGGTCGGGGAGTAGCAGCGGGCAGTAGCAGCGGGAAGATGCGACTTTGGAGGTGATTTACCTCGAAGGAGACTAGACTAGACCGCGTATCATCATGCGGGAAGGATGATCCCGAGGTATGCACACTTACAGCTGAGATACTCCGTGCTCATACTGAGTACTGCCAATTCCACAGTAGACTACGCATGTCCTCATCCCTATCGCCATACTGATCGTCGCTATCGTTACTCTTCAGTGTGGCCGTTGTACCTGAATTACGTGTAGGCCTTGGCCACCGGATAACCAGACAGCCGTCTAGGGCTGATCTTACGAGGGCGTGATTGACTCGACCCCGAAGCATCTCAGGCGACGGAAAAATTCTCAGGGTCAGACCTAATACTCATAAGACTAATAAGGTCCTCCGGATCCTGCTGATTGCGGATGTCACTGTATGCTATCTCTTGGCTTAGAATTACCTTGTGCGAAGTAACTCAAAAGTAACTCTCCATACTCTCAGCCATTGTTCTGCTCCTGCACTCGCAAACCAATTTTTCCGGTAGGCAGCCAATCCGTCCCTTTCATCTTCTTACCCTTTCTTCATTCACAATTCCTGCTTTGTTTGTTGCTTGAATACAACCTTTTCTTGCCAAATCCTTTCTTTCTCTATTGACTCACTCTATGGGGACTTCCTCAGTGAATGACTCTGTGGAGAAGAGTTGGTCTTTGTTCATCATCGATTGACTAACCGCCATTCCAGAACCCTTCTGAGTGTGATCGCATCATCTCATTCATCATCTCATCCTGTTCTATCTTTAGTCGACACAACATCTCAGTGTCAGACTTAGTCAGCTCTCTCTCTCTCTCTCTCCCTGGAGTTGATCGCATCAACTCCGGTTCTCACAATCCCTTGAATTTGCCCTCCTACCTAAATCCAATTTATCCATCCTTCAAACTACGTACTACTCGGACTAGTTGGGTATTTTACTACGGTTCCCGCCTTGCCACAGCCGGCCTCACGAGCGACACTCCGAAAAGAAAGACCCAGTGACGGAAACGGCTGCACTTTCAAGGCTCCACCACCACCATTTCCTTGCTTAGGCTGTGGGACCCGTTGTCGACCCCGTTTGGACTTTTGGTCTGCAAATCGAATCTGGACGGCACTCCTAAGCAGTCCCAAGCAGTGCACTACTCAAGAAGCCAGCCCAGCACATCACGGCCAGGCTTATTTTTTCTCTGAATTTTTTTTTTTTTTGCCTTTTTGTTTTTCGGCCCCTCGTCGCATCATTGCGGGCTTTTTTCCCTCTTTACTTTTATCTTTTTCCCTTTTTTTTTTTAATTTCCCGTTTTGATTTTCCCAGACTGGGTCCTCCCTTTCTCAAGTCTAAATTAATACATCTACCTCCCCCTCCCTCACCCATTACTCACTTCCTGCCATCCCACCTTTCCAGGCATAACTACACCTTCGTCTTACCTGGCCCACGTTTGCTCTACTGACAGCTGCAAATAAGCAGCTGTTAGAATAAGACGTCATGGCTCTCAGTTTCTTCGGTGCCGGAGGCGCCAGTCACGCGAAATACTTCGATATTCGGTGAGTCACTTCCATCGCACTTACTCCGGTATGCCGGCTGCAACTCCGATTTGACTAACATACCCCTCCCTTGCGCCAAACAGTCTAGATGAAGACTATATTGTCTTTCGAGGAGGTGAAGAAGAGGCTGCCAGTGCTCATTTGAGTGGAAAGCTACTTCTCTGTCTCTCTGAACCTCTCTCCATCAAGCACATCCGACTCCACCTCACCGGCATCTCTCGTGTCTGGTATGTGATGCCTTTCGACCCGTCGCAAATTCCCGGATCTCGCTCACTAACAATTTCCTCATAGTTGGCACTTGCCTTCCACCACTGCCGGCGGTGGTAGAAAGTCCTGGAGGGAGAAGATTTTCTACGAAAAGACGTGGCGATTTAGAGAGGCGGGTAAGAGCAAAACCGAAGTTCTGCCGGCCGGCAACTACGAGTACCCGTTCGACATCGTCCTCGAGGGTTCAATGCCAGAGAGTGTTGAAGGTCTGACCGACACCTATGTCACCTATCGCTTCAAGGCGGAAATCGGACGCAAATATATGAAAGACATCACCGTTCGCAGGCCTCTCCGCATCATTCGTACTCTCGAGGCCAGTGCCCTCGAGCTTGCCCACGCTATGGTAAGCAATCTCAGCCTCAAGAAACTTTGCGATGCCCACTAACCCGCAAACGTCGCAGTCGGTTGAGAATGTTTGGCCCAACAAGATCGAATATTCCATCAGCACCCCGACCAAGGCTGTCGTTTTTGGGACCAGCATCCGTGTGGATTTCAAGCTCATCCCTTTGCTGAAGGGACTCAGAATCGGCCAGATTGTCTCTCAGCTCATTGAGAGTCACGACCTCACCCTCAACCCTGAAGATCCTGACTCGATCCGCAACACCTACAAGAGTACTCGCACTATCTTGAACGATGAGCATGAAGTTGACGAAGAGAGTGGCCTCGATGTTATCGACGAGATGGCTGAAGGATACCAGTTCACGCGTTATCTGGACCTGCCGAAGACTCTGGCTCGCTGCTTGCAGGACACAGACACCCGGGGCATCAAGATCCGCCATAAGCTCAAGTTCCGTGTTCAGCTCCTTAACCCCGATGGTCATGTTAGCGAGGTACGCATTTTTTTTCATTTCCCGAAACTCACCAATCTCTTTCTAATTTTCAACAGCTCCGCGCTACACTCCCCGTCTCTATCTTCATCTCCCCTAACCTCGCCATCGATGAGAACAACAACTTGATCGATCAGACCCCTCAGTCCGCACAAAGAGCAATCAGCGACATCGCTCAGCAAGCTCCTCCCTTGTATGGCGAGCACCAGTTCGATCAGTTGTACAGCGAACTTGACCCTTCGGGTTACCGAACACCGGGACCGGGAAGTGGTCCTGGCACTCCTTTCGGAGCCCTTAGCCGCAACATCTCCGTGGAAAACCTTGCTTCGATGAATGCGTTGACCAACACCGATATCTCAGCGTCTGCATTGCATAGCCGTCTGTCAAGCCTTCGTGCCAACCTACACAATCACCCCTCGCCGCCTGAACACGAACATCATTCAGATACTGAAACCCGCCGCCTTGGCGTTCCCCCCGATTACTTCGGACCTTCTTCGGGGGGCTCGGGCTCAAATTCCCACAGTCCCGCCAGTCCCGAGCTTTCCCGACGCCCCTCGGATGAAGTCATTGATCACGACCCTATTCACTCCGGCATGGCTACTCCCTACCATCCCCAGTACGCCGAAGTCGAAACCCTCAGCCGTGTCCCTAGTTATTCTACAGCCGTTCGTACCAGTGTGCGCCCGTGCGACTCTGGGCTGCCGGATTATCAAGCGGTGATCGCCGAGGACGTTGTCTCTTCCACTCCCCAGTCCCCCCAGCAGGCTTACATCCGCAGCCGTGGGAGCAACACATACCTGCCTTCTTTGGACTCCCTTCAGACTCGTACTGGCTTTCTCGGCTCTCGTGCTCCCCATCACGACGATGATGACCGACGCTTGCGTCTCGTTCAAGCTCGCGCCCGGTAAACCTAGGTCGCTTGTGATCAACGACTCAACGTGCGTCTTTCGAATCTTATCACGAGACACGCAAAAACTACGATTCTGGGCGTGGCCGGCTCCCCCCTGCTTATCACCAAACATACTACAACCGCACATAATTATCCACTACGAATGGACGCGGGACGTCTTGAAACATCGCATTACACCCTAGCTCATGTCATCGAAATACAATCCGCACATACCGTCTCTTGACAACAGCATTGACCTCACGACGGTACTTCTCAAACACATGTTGCATGGTTGGATTGGCGCGCAAGGATAGGAAGATGGAATAAATGGCGTTTGCAAATAAATAATAGAAGGACTGGGACATTACGGACAATAACCTGGCGTTATCTTTGCTTCTCTTCTCTTTACCTCTTTACCTCTGGATCTCTTCTCTGAAATCTTCATTCGGAAGACGGGTACATTTACGAGTTACGGTCATGACCAGCAGCAGTTCATATGATTTCTGCATTATGTATGTATTTAAAAGCATCAAAAAAAACACAAGAGAAAGACGACATGAGACTACATGACTACATATTTCATCGCCATGATGGCTCGGTATGAATTGAATCATGAAATTTATAGAAAATATTCCGGTTGATATGTAAGTTGTCAAGTTGTTTGCGTAGAGTGCTCTTTGTATGCGAGGGATGATATCATTTTGGGGATGGGATGGCGGTACGGGTGGCAGTTTTTGCCGGCCCGATCTGGAAAGGTGTGTGAGAGAGGAAATAGTGGGGCCGGAATCGGGCATCTCCTTTGCACTTTTCCCCATGGCTGCAATTGGCATGCTTGCTTGCAGAGTTCCCGATGCATTTCTAGGCTCTCTGGGCTCTCTCAACTGCATCTCGATGATGGCCTAACGGAATTGAGCTGCCTGTCCGGATTGAGTGAGGTACAGTTCAGTCCAAGCTTAGCGAGAAAGAAAAGTCAAAAGAAAAAGAAAAGGAGGGGTCGACGACATCCATCATGGGCGGTGACTTCATCGGTCGATCCCCTTTCCTCTCCTCGACGAACAACGAGCTGCTCATAAACTCGCCTCCAACCCTTCTTCTATTCTCTTGCTCCTCGATCGTCTGCTTCTAAACCATCTCTGCGTATTGGGAGAGACTGACTGCATTGTATGTCATTTGACTTGAATCTTTGTTCCCCCTTCAGTCCTGTTCCCCCTTTTCTTTCTCCATCCGTCGTCGTCATCCGACAGCCGTGACTGACATTCGCAGTTCCTATTCCCGTCCCTTACCAGAGGAGCCCCACCTCCGCTTCAGCGTGGAACTCGACAAAGACAAGCCCCCCTAATCATCCGACTAGTCCTCGATCGCGCTTCCGGCTCCTCCACTCCTGCGCATCTGCAGCAGCGGCATTTTTCCCTTTATCTGTCATCTTTGCCCTCGATCGACTCGACCGCTCCGACTACCAGGTGTTTGCGAACCATACCCATTCTTCAACCTAAATCGCAGCAGCAATGTCGGCTACCACCAGTCCCATCGAGCAAAAGCTCCCTGAGCGTACAGCGACCATTGGGAGCACCATGACCCGGCGCACCTCGGGCAGTGATGACGAGGCCATTCCCGACTCCGATAGCAATGAGGTATGCCGCGATAAGACATTATCCATCGCAAACCTCGAGGACAGCTAACTAACGGACTGTGCTAATTGCCATTTCTGCTCGTCAGACCACCAACCTTCTCCTTGAACGTCTTCGAGCTTGGAAGCACATGTGTGGATACCTGGAGGACTATGTTTCGACAACTGCCAAAATCTCGAAGTCGCAAGCGAAGGATTTCGAGAAGGTCTTAAAGGTGCGCGAAGCTGGGACTTTCGCCTATTCATGGAAGTTGTGTTGCGTCGGATGCTGATTGAGATGTAATTATTGCGCAGACTGTCAATGAGCCGCTCCGGGAAGGGCACCACTTCTCTCAAAGTGTGGGCGGAGTTGCTTCATGGTTCGAGAACGTCAGGTCCAACACTCAGGTATGCTGCCAGAACGTGGAATCTTGTCGCATCAATCACAGCTGCTAAGAGATCTGCAGGGTATGGTAAACTTGTATCTCGACTCGGAAAAGAACTTGAAGGGGTCCGTACTTCCGACGCTGGAGCGCCTTCACAAGGAAATCAAGGCCAAGTCCAAAGAGCTCCAGGGAGGAGCTGCGAAGGGTGCTAAGGCCGTTGATAAAGCCCGGGGAGTCACTCAAAAGCATATCGAGTTGCTCGCCCAGCACACGGCCACGTTGGATGCGGCCCACGGTAACAAGATCGACACAGCGCACGACCCTTACATCTTGCGTCGGGGTGTTGTTCATCGCCTGAACAAGCAGGTCATCGAGGAGAATAACAATCGTCAAGATATTATTGCGGTACAGAACAACTTCCAGCAGTTCGAGGCTCATGTCCTGCAAACCGTTCAGAGCGCCATGGAGCAGTTCACCGTCTACATGACTACCCAGCTCGACCGCCACCGGACTATGTACAGCGATATACTTGCCTCGGCACAGCGCGTTCCGCCTGATTTCGAATGGGTCAACTTCATGACCCGAAATGACCATATTCTCGTCAACCCTGACGCCCCTCCGAGGTCTCTCGCCAATATTACTTTCCCCAACCAGGACCACCGTGCCACCAAGCCTCTCATTGAGGGCCTCCTTGAGCGCAAGTCCCGCGCCATGCTTAAGGGCTACAGCAGCGGCTATTACGTCGTGACCCCCGCTCGGTACCTGCACGAATTCAAGGACAACGATGACCTTCGCAAGGACCCTCATCCTGAGCTTTCCCTCTATCTTCCCGACTGCGTCATTGGTGCCATCGACGGCGTCAAGTTCAACGTCAAGGGCAAGGACGTCTCTGGAGGCAAGGTCGGAAACGCCTTCCACACCAACACCGAGTTGAGCTTCAAAGCCACCAACCCGAACGAGGCCGAGAAATGGTGGACCATCATCAAGGACGCTACTCGTGGTCCGGCACACACTAGCAGCAGCACCACCACGTCGCCGACCACCCCCGCCCCCATCGACACGAATCAGCCCCCGGCCTACGCTGAGAAGGAGGCTGCTTCTGCCGGTGGCGCCACTCAAGCCCAGACTCCCATCACCCCTGCCAGCGCGGCTCCCGCCAGCGCTGGGCCCGCCGGTATCACCCGCACCGATACCAGCGGTACCGGCACTTTGCCCACCGTCAACACCACTGCAACTGCGGCTGGTGCCCAAGCTCCTTCCCCTACTGTGGAGAAGACCGCCTGAGCGGTCTGTGGATGTAGTCAGTCGGATTTTCCTTTTGGATCGATGCACAGTCGACTGCTTTCTGTTTTCGCTCTGATTAAGCGGTGGATTCTGTTTGTTTCGCAAAGGAACCAAATCACTTGTGGCCTCTTTCGTTATCATGTGCCTCTGACCTCCGAGTCCCATATTTTCTCCTCATTTACCTTCAATTTGCCAGGAGGCGTAGCTTGACTGTACTGGTTATAATCACCAAGCGACAAGCCGCTGCTTTGCAACACGTTTCTCTAATGTATTGAACCTTGGATGCTAGTGCTATTGTTGCTAGTTTGGCTAATGAAAGCTGGATTGTGCTGGTCTATTATCATGAGTGAGCGACACCCTGATTCTCTGTACCATGTACTGTAGTATTTCCTTCGTCGTGAACAGGACAGAAAGGTGAAAAGGGTTGTAATCAATTGATCCATGGACTTGATGGTATTTGAACAGTAGAAATAGCTATGGACGGAAGACGCTTCGAGGGCACAATAAACAAATGAAAAGTGCGAATGAGAATACATATGCTTGAACCTATATGTCACGCAAAGCCCGATCTGTGTTCAAACGGTTGATGACAGTACCAGCAGATAGACGGGATGATGATGTTGGTGGTGATGGACGACGACGATGATATCATGAGCCCGCTCAGAGAGTATGAAAGAAGAATAGATAGATGGCTGGAGATTCAGGTCAAACAGTTAGGTAGATAGCTTGCCAGACCAGATGTGAATCCAGAATTTGCTAAAGAGGTTTGAGCGAGCAGCTGGACTTCTAAACCACGGGTGATCTGAAAGACCATTAGGCGTATAGCGGCAGCAGCAGGACAGAAGGGAAGTAGGGGAAATGGGAGCGGTGACAGGGCTCTAGAAGTCCTCCGGACTTTCTAGGTCTTCTAGCTTCTGGCTTAGGAACCGACCCAAGGCGGCGGATTTGGACTCTAGGGCGAGAAGGATCTCCGGCGCAGCGGAGAGGTTCAGCGTGGCCAAACGGGCAAGGTCGCTACTGCGGTCGATCTCGTATTGGGTCTCTAGGTGCGAGTCTGTTTGCGAGTCGCTTGTGTCACCGCCGCCCCCGCCACCACCACCTGGAGCGCTGGCGCCGTTACTTCGGCCGCCCCCGGTGTTGGATGATACGACGCTGGCGTAGGTGCGGACATTGTGGGTGTTGTTGGAGGTGGAGTCGGGGGTGTTTGCGCCTGATGCATGGTGGTGGTGGTGGTGCGTGGAGCCGTTCGGGGTTGCGTGTGTGTGACCGTTTGTGGTGCTGGCGGATGCATCCTGGGCGCTGTTGCTGCCCAATCTGGAGGGTCCGATGGCGGCCAGGAGGACCTTGTCGGCTATTGGGGTGACGACGGCAACCGAGTCGTCGAGCTCAAAGACAATCGATCCGACGTCGCCGAGAGATACGGAGGGAGTGGTCACGTATGACGAAGGATGGCTGGCGGGGTTCACGCCGGTGAGGTTGCCTGTCGAGGCATTCTTTGCGTAGCAGGTATAGGCTGCGCCGTAGGTGGCGCTTAGATTGCGGAGTTGGCGGGATGACAGGGTCGAGGCGTAGGCGAAGATGGCGCCGTTGGTAGAAAAGACTCTGTTAAGTATGTGTGGTTAGCAGATGTCTATTGGCGGTAGGTTTCTTGCAGTGAACGGATGTATGTACGAACACTATCGATGTAATTTCGGGAGGTGAGAGGTTGTCTTCTAGCAGGTCACTCAGGGCCTCCGCATCTAGCATTTTGATATCCGGAAGTCCGGGAATCATGGCGATTGTGTTGTCCGTGGACGGTTCGTGGCAAGCTTCTGGTGCGGTGTTGCTGCTGCTACTGCTGATATGTTCCTCGATGACCCAGTCTTTCGGCGGGGACCAAGAACAGTCCTCCGGGAAGAAGAAGCAGTTGTCCCAGTAGTCGCGGTCGTTGTGGTCGTATTCTATCGGGTCCTCCGAGTATCCAAGGAGATCCTGAGCGTATTGAACTGGGCTTCGTTCCCAGTATGGACGGTACGGGGGCTCGGGGAGAGCGCTGGGTTTCTGACTAGGATAGTCCGGTCGGACTGGTTGCTTGAATTCAGCCATAATTTCTCTAGAGCAGTGATGGAACGGGATTGCTATTGGGGATGGATGTAACAGAAGGAGACGAAGTTGCTGTGCAAACCAAGTGCGCTATGGTTGTGGAGAGATAGATTCGATGTTTTGGGGGACAAGGCCCTGGGGGGTGGTACAAGTGATATGCGAGGGATACAAGATGCTCTGGTTCGCTCAAGGCTGACACTAGGCAAACAGCTCGTAGGCCCAGACTTTCTTTGCGTATAGAACATCATGGTAGTCATAAGCAGCCGGTCGGTGCGCAATGACGTTCCAGAACCCGGGGAAGTGAGCCGCGGGGGGGCGCATGTCTCAGGGAGGAATGATGGGCCCGGGTGCATGGCCAGCATAACAGGCAAACGCGAGAACACGAAGCAGCATCGCAGTAGGCAAGGCAAAGACAAGCGAGAAGGAAGAAAAGAAAAAGGAAGAAAGTTTAGAGGCGTGGCTGTTCAGGTGGCCAACAAGCATGAGAAGCAACGTCTGCCGCGTATGCGACGATCATCTGGCAAAGGATGATCCTAGAGAGACGGGAAAAAGGGAATTGAAGAGCAGAGCAGAGCCACAAACCTTATTGTGATGTATCTGATGAGTTCGTGCCAAGATAGGCAGAGGAATGCAAAGAGTGGTGCGCCGCAATGGCTTGAGATTAAGTTGAAGGAGAGATGTTGAGGAGGAGGAGGAGAAGGAGGAGGAGATGGTGGAGAAGGTCGAAGCCGACAGACCGACAGACCGACCGACTAGAGAAGACGCTCAGCTACGGTCATTTGGCCGGCAGAATCCTCCGTGACGTGGGGGGGGGGGGGGGGTGCCTTTCCGCCTTCGGTCACCGCCTTGTCAGTTATCAAGAGAAGCTTGAAGAATACTTCACAGCCATAGGACAGTATCATGATCGCATTAGTCAAATGGGATCAATTGATGCAGTAAGCGTTGAATTTGACAAGAATGACAATATCTTAGCATTTTCTTCTCTTTGACCCGCTTCTCATTTGGAGATCTACGACCAACATCATTCAGAGTATCTAAGAATCACCTAACTACGGAGTACTTCGTAATTTGTTGACATTCTACACCCCCCAACTTTCACCAAGTTCCATACTACTGGCTAAAACAGCTCTTCTGAATCTGAAGATATCTACTCAGAGCTTGATCAGACCATCTACTCATTTTCATGATTACTTATTGGATTCGCGATAGCTCCATAATTGGGTTCACTAATCATGGGAGTGGATTAATAAGATAGCGTCATACACCGTGGACCCCACCTTTTTTTTCGCGGGTTTCTCCTCATTACTTGGACGTTTATTTAATGGGTTCGTTAGTTCTTCTTGTCTACCCCTCTTCCTAAACTTCCTCCCCTCCATTCATGTTCTCCCTTCCATTCTTCCGCTCCTCTTTCTCCCGGGTCCTCATTCCTAAATTCCCCCTTGTGCCTGGTTAGTACGGATCTTCTCCATCCATCTCCGAAGCTTAAAGCTGGACTGTATCTGGACTGGCAATGAACCCCACTTCCCCCAAGCTAATCATGCTAACCGGTCCGGGATCATTGCAGGAACCAGTCGATCACTCGCAACCATGGCCACCGATACCTCCAAGTATAAGCTTCACCGTTAGTAATGGCCTGAGCGATCCGTCTCTCGCAGACACATTGAAACAACAGACTAACCGACGGCATGGCGGTTGGAAAAACCCATAGACACCATGATTCGGGTCAAGGACCCGAAGAAATCCCGTACGTGGAATCACCCTCCCTTCCTGGCAGCAAAGTGCATGGAGCAGGTCTTGACTAATGAGCTCCTCTGTTTTTTCCCCCCGACTAGTGGAATTCTATCAGTTCCTGGGTCTCAACCAGCTGCAACGGCTCGATTTCCCGGAGAACAAGTTCTCGCTGTACTTCCTGGGGTACAACGGGCCGCAGTCGCTGCAGGGCGGGGGCAGCCACTTCACCGACCGGAACGGGGTGCTGGAGCTGACGCACAACCACGGCACGGAGGAGGACCCCAACTACAGCGTGGCGAACGGCAACACGGAGCCGCACCGGGGTTTTGGCCATATCGCCATCTCCGTCGACAACATCGAGCAGGCCTGCCGGCGGCTGGAGGAGGCCGGCTACGAGTTCCAGAAGAAGCTGACCGAGGGCCGCATGCGCCACATCGCCTTCGTCAAGGACCCCGATGGGTACTGGGTCGAGATCATCCGCCGCCACGATGAGGACCGCGGCACCACCACCGACCCGGCCAGCTACCGCTTCAACCACACCATGCTCCGCGTCAAGGACGCCGAGGCCAGCCTCAAGTGGTACCAGGAGGTGCTGGGCCTGACCCTGCTGCGCACCAGCGAGAACGAGGCCGCCGGCTTCAACCTCTACTTCCTCGGCTACCCCGCCGCCAACCCGGAGCTCAAGAAGGACGCCAAGAACCCCGTCGCCGAGTGGGAGGGCCTCCTCGAGCTCACCTGGAACTACGGCACCGAGAAGCAGGAGGGCCAGGTCTACCACAACGGTAACACCGAGCCCCAGGGCTTCGGTCACATCTGTAAGGCAACCTCGTCCCTCAATTCTACCGGTGAATTTCTTGCTAATACTGGTTTGCTCCAAGGTGTCTCCGTTGATGATTTGAATGCCGCCTGTGACCGCTTCGAGAAGCTGAATGTCAACTGGAAGAAGCGTCTTACTGATGGTCGCATGCGGAATGTGGCTTTCGTCCTCGACCCGGATGGATACTGGGTTGAGGTGGTCCAGAACGAGGCACTCAAGCCTGCCGAAGTACCACTGGTGTAAATTAGCGTTGCCGCGCCACCCCGGCGTCGGATCAATGTGTGCATTGATTCCTTCTGACTCGAACTGTATTCTGCGAGGAAAGCGGCTATGACATGGGAATATCGTGATAATAATATCTCACCAATGAATAGGTGACATAATCAGTAGTGAACTTCCTTGGGTCCACAATTTCATGAGGCCCATCAATGACCCAAGATATCAGCGCCGTTCTGATTATCGGTGGGTAAGCATGAGATCAATCATAATTCAGCACTATCGATCTCCATCATCACGTCCCGCAGCCATTCCCTAGCAGATCTCTCCGCGGAGGTAGGCCAGGTCTCCGCCCCAACCGTCACAAGCGTAACTCTGCTCTCCCCGAACCCCTTCTCCCGACCCCAAAAACAAGCCCGCTGCATAACGTCCACCATATCGACCGCCTGTTGCGCCAGGACACGCTCCGAGTGGGTTTTGCGTCTAGCCGCAGTGGACTTTCGCTTCGCTAAGAGCTTCTGAACCGGGGCCGGGGCTCCTGGCTCCGTCTTCTCGAGGGCTTCACCGCGAGCAAATACCCTTACCCACGGTAGCGTCACTTCCAAGCGCTTGACTCCTCGGTTTGGGTGGTTCAACACCGCCGGACCGCTAATTCCGTAATCGAGTCCGTACGGCGGCCATCGCGAGACCGACTTTCTGCGACGGATGGCGGTCTGATTTGTTTCCTCGTCGTCCATATATTCTTCTTCAGCGATGGCAGCGGCAGCGGCAGCGGCGGCCTTCTCGCTGAGGTATGCCAGCATGGGCGACAGTGGGGGTGATGTGGCTGGACTCTCAGAGTGTGCTGATAATGGCGACATACTGCTGTCCGACAACGAGGGGTAATATTTGTAGATGCTTTCCTCAAAGATCTCCTGCGATGTCTTCGGCTGCAGAACGGGAATCGGGTACTCCGGTCCTGTCAGATACTCGGGGAATGTGCGGGGAACGTCTTTCCCCGCGGAACGGAGGAAGAGAATGGGAGAGGCGAAAGCATCGAAGTATCGTTCTGGGGCTGTAAAGTATGATCGTCGAGCTTTGAGAAGGGGGATCAAGTCGTGCGGGACGGTGGGTGGCGTACTCGTTTTGGTCGCTGCGGTTCGCTTCTTCTGAGTTATGGCGTCGGCTGCTGGGGCTGCCGTCGACATCGTTGCCGAACTCGACTCTGTGGCATCAGGCATAGTAAGTAGACAATGCTCGTCGAGGCCAGTCCAGTCGCAGACTGGTTCGAGTGCTGCGACAGCGTGGACGGCTTGTGCTTCTGTAAGGGAAAGCATTATGGCTAGCGAGCCGCCGATGTGCGTGCCGATGACCCCGAGGCGCTTCGGCCGCAGGTATTGGTGGATCCAATCGAAGCCTGCGAGGGTCTCATGTACTGGGGTTGGATATTGATGAATAACCTTTTCTGGCGATGCTGGTCCCGCGCTAGTTGTTGCATCTGCCACAGAATTTGATACGGGCCTTTGTGTTTCTTGAGATGGGAATGGAGAATAGCCCAGCCGATAATTAATGGTTACTATAGTCGAGAGAGTGCTAGACGCGAGATCTTGCGCCAGCGACAAGCCGGTAGCACTTGTCCCAGGGGAGAGTGCGCCATGGTCACGTTGCTTAGAAGTTTCAGATGTCTCGCGTTCAGCAATTCCAGGTTGCGTGAATAACGGTCCTGGAGGTAGATGGACGATCACATTCCCGTTCTGAAGCGGCAATTCATCTGGATGAGTTATTCTGTGTCGCAAGGTCAGCTTTCTGGGGATGTTTGTTTGTGACATGGTTGGTGTTGACCTTACTGTAATGTAATCTGCCCATTATTCCCAACCGGGATATCAACGGCATAGTTGCTATACGTCGATGACGCGAGTTGCGCGCTTCTGCAGAGCGAACGGGTAGATCGAGGCCGCCACGCAAAGACGGCGGTGTAGCTCCTCACTGAGGCAAGCCCTGGCAGCGAGAATAGCAGGTGGCGCATAGCACCCTATGAGTAAATCTTATCAGGCGCAAGATGAAGGATGGAGTTGAGGATTGAATCAAGCATTGTTGATGGGGATTCGTTCGGCAGCCACAGGGAAGACCCCAGACGCTAGCCATTTTGGGAAGTGATCCCAGGTCCGAGTTCATTTCCCAATTTGGAAGTCACCTTCATCCTAGGCTCCAGCTTAGCTCGCTCTATTCCCACCTGAGGTCAACAATTGCAGTCTCCATTCTGGATCTTCAGCGAGACCGACATCATGCATTCATACTAGAGCTCTATGCGACTGAGTTTCAATGGACTCGGAGCCAATTTGCTGATATACATCAGTAAGGCAGCTGGTATCCCTGACGATGACGCTATGAAGCAGCGAAGAATTGATTGGGAGGGTACTTATTATGAAACTGCGGCAAAGACAGAAATAGCCAGGCCTCCTTACATCGGCCTCAACTACTCCACCATGGTCTTTTCCGACCATGATAGGCAATCTTGCCAAATCCCGTTCCTGCTACTGCATGCACAGGTCGTCTGGTTCAGCCAATGATGTCAACGATATCCACCCCCGCCTGACTGATTGCCGGTGGCGTTATGAATGCCTGGACCGCGCGCCAACATGATTCCAACGTATTCCACCGTATATCGACTGAGGTGCAATTCTAAGGACCCCAAAAGACTGCAAGAAGACAGAGCCTGAAGAAAATCCCTCGGTGACGATACAAGTGTCGGGAATCCAATACCGGCGGCCGCAGTGACATGGCAGGCGTACAGCCCGAAGCCTCTGCGAAACCAAACCAGGATGACCTTGTACCTGGCGTTCCAGATGAAGATCTGTGGTTATTGATCCGACGCTTCAATAAGGTACGCTTACTCACATCCATGGATCGTGCAGTGCCCAACTCATGACTTCAAGCAAATATATAATGTGCAAGCCACGTCTGAACCTCGTGCGGGTGACCTCGACCTCAATCCCGTCCAAGATGAACAATTTCCGCCAGAGAAAGTGCGAATTACACTGGAGAGGCTCTATGTCTCTGTTATTGTAGGGGTGATCACGTTGTATACTCATGTCGTCAGGTTGCGGTCGTGGAATGAGCCCCGACGTACCTCAGCCTTTTGTGCAGTACGTTGTCGATGCTTGAATCAACGCCCTATAGACTACTGACAGATTCAAGACCTATTTCGTCGCATGGTTTCGGGGTATTCTCGTTCCCACCATTTCTCTCTTCCTTGCTGCTTTGATTCTGTTTCCGTCACTACGGCCCTTGTTGTTTCCTAGTCTTACTCCCGAAGACAACGGGCCCAAGACCCAGCCACAGCAGGCCACAGACCAACCCAGCAAGCACAAGGGCGAAGCTGCGGAGCAAGAAGCCAATAGTCTCATGAACAGCATTGCTAAAATTGCAGTGAAAGCGGCGACGAGCAGACATGGCCAGGAAAGTACTGGTGACAGTCTAGAAGAGACGCTTGCTTCAGACTCGACCACAGATGTCAATACCATCCCAGATGCTGCGGTGACAGGGGACGATACCAAAAGGTCCATGAGAAAGGCGGTCGCCAATGCCACCACCCAAGCGATGCGTGTAATCAGTGACGGCACCGACATTTACGAGATGTTCTCCAAGTACGAGGTCTGCACGCTGGCAATATGGGTACGTTCAAGCTAACCATCACGCAGCGTCCTTTCTCCGACGCCGCCCTTCACCTCTGTGACGGCGCAGATTCAGCTAGTTGGTGTTCTTCTCCTGATCTGTTTGCTCACCTCCATCGTATCAAATGACTTCATTGTCAGAGCCAACAGCTTCACCCTCGGCTTTATCTTCTTTGGCGGTCCCATGCACCAGTACTCTATGAACTACCTTAATGAGAAATTCCCCGACTGGAAGAAATCCCTGGATCCACGAGAGTGCGTACATTATGCCGTGGAAAACATTTAATATTTATGATCAGACGTGCTAACCCAGACACTCCATTCAGAACCATTCTGAAGAACATCCCCACCAACGCTCAACTAACACTTACCCTCCTCCGACTCTGCGAAACCAACAACACCCCGCTCCCCTCCCCACCATCCTCCCTACAACCCCACTCCAACAATCCCATACCATCATGGATAACCTACAAAGACAAGCTCAAGATCACAGCCACTGCTGCTGCAGCAGCTAGCTCAACCAGCCTCACCACAACCGCCACCGCTACCACCACCACATCCACATCTACCTCCGAGCCCTCCACCTCCAAGCGCAGGAGATTCCTCCCCCGCCTCCTCCGCATCCTCCGCACAACCATCACGCTCGCCACAAAGGGCCACTCCGCATTCAACCAAGCCATGGCAATCGCAGGCGCCACGCAGGGCACCAGACGCCTCCTCCTCACCATGCACCGCCGCAATTGGGAATGGGAGACCTCCGGCCCCGACACCTTTGACGCGAAATTCGAGCGTAAGCGCGGCACATTGGTCATCGACTCCTCCTCCTCCCCGTCCTCCTCATTCAACCCCCCAGAAAACGAGCCTTCAACCGCTCAGCTAGAAGAAGAAGAAGAAAAAGGTGAGAACTTAAATCCATCTCCGATCCTCTACTTCAGCACCCTCCACTCCGCCACCCTCGAGGACCGCCGACTCGAGCACCAGAAGAAAGGAACGGTCTTGTTCCAGATACCCATCTCTCAAATCCGAGGCCTCCGGAAGACGGAAGGGCTGGGTTGGAAGGGGAAATTGATCGTGGAGTTGGCGGCGGGGAGCAAAGAGTCGGTAGATGGGTTGGTGATCTGCGGGGCCGAGGAGGGTCAGACGTATCATGTCACTGGGATGAAGGCGAGGGATCAGTTGTTCAATCGGTTGGTGGCTATGGGGGGCCAGGCGTGGGAGAGGGTGTGAGCTCTTGGGTATGGTCTCTTTCGTCTGAGGGGGCATTTGGATATGATCATCTTTCATTGTCATTTTGCTGTTTATATGTTCTCATAGGAACTTACATGTGTGAAAACTTTTGCCAGACGTTCATGCATGCATTATATGGACCTTCTTGGTTTGTCGCTGGGAAATGAGCATCGTCTTGGCTGCAATGTCTGGGTCGGTGATCTTGGATAATTGATATGAGAACTACATATCTAGAACAATTGAGAAAAGCAACTATCTCAATAAGCTGTGTAAAAAGTATCTATTCTTCTCAAGGAACTTTAGAAATTCGATAATAAAATCCAGGCCTCCCTTACTTTGTACTGAGCAAACGACCCAACGCCCACCTTACAATGCCTTAAATACCAGACAGAATCCGAGGCTGTTTCTCCGAAGTCGCACTCACGGCCGGATCATCCATATCCAGACAAGCCTCCGGTTCATCCTCGGGGACAGGACGGAGAACCTCCAGCGACAGCTCCGAGTCCTTCGAGTAGACCCGCAAACCCACGACGCAGACGGCATTCCACGGATCCCCGTTCGCATCCACCTCGCTACTGCACGACAAAGTATGGGCCGGGGTCCTTGGCTCCGCGGCCGGCTCCTCCGGGGGCATATCGAGATCGGAATCGAACTCGAACCCCTCGAGGTACTTCAGATCGGGGTTGGGGGTGTGGACCGGAGCGCGCTTGTCGCGGATCGAGAGGGAGACTCGGCCCCTCGGGTGATCGTGGCCGTTGACAACATGAGAGCTGCTGACCTGGATCGTAGGGATCGAGCTGTTCTCTGTTGGGTTTGCCCTTGCTTTTGCTTGTGAGACATGGTCATGATCATGACCGGTACCAGCGTCGTCGGTGTGTCCCGCGGCGTCGGCACCCTTGCGGCAGGAGGCCCCCCGCGCAGCCTCCTCGGCGAGCCGCTCCTCGCGTCGGTGCCGTCGTGCGTCGCGCTTGCGGTCGCGGATCCACTGCTTCTGCAGTCGCGTCTTGGTCTCCTCGCGGAGCTTCCGTCGTTCGGCGGCCCGCTGTCGCTCTTCGCGCTCCTCGCGGGCTCGTTTCTCGGTCTCGGTCTCGGGCACGATGCCCTTCGCGTGGGCCAGGTCGTACGAGAGGCCGATCTGGACCAGCTTCTCCCGGCGGGTGGGCGCAAGGCTGCGCACCACGTCCTCGGTGGGCATCTTCTCGTTGTCGCGGTAGGCCGTGACTTTCATGAGGACATGGTAGCGGCCGGGCTCGAGGTCGACTTCGACGTTCACGCCGCGGTACATGAGATCGCTGCTGTGGCTGCGCACAAAATAGTCGTCCTCGCCTTCCCTTTGCAGCCGGAACTTGAGGACGAAGTCGTATTCACCGGCTAGTCCTTTGTAGTACCGGTCGTCGAGCTAGGAGTATAAGTCAGTGACCCATCACGTTGTGAAGAAGAGCACAGAACTAGTCGTGTCATACCTGCGAGAGAACGATAACTACAGGCCCGCCTTTGCTCACGTTGATGATGAACTTGGTGTTGTGATAGTCGGCGGACCAGGGGACATTTAGTGTAGTCCATTGTTGGGTAACTGTCCAGTTATCGTTAAAGAGGCGAGTTCGGTCGAAGTGCTGGTACTTCTTGAGAAGGTCGTCATATGAGATCCAGAAGAACTGCAGTTTCATTAGCATGCTACGCTGTCTGAGTACTGGAATTGCGTTCGAGAAGCCTACCCCATCGTTGCCAAACTTATGCCCTAACTTCGCCATCCACTCGGGTGTCCATTGTTCAGAGCCGTCGCTCCAAGCGCCATTCCATTCCTTTTTGCCCCATGGGTTTCTAGGTTTGAATTAGCATTCTCGCTTGCAAATAAGGCATTCGTAGCTCCTACCTTAGTCGCAGCAAGCGTTGTCCGTCGATTTCCCGCGCCTCCATGATGGAATAGGAGTGATTCTCCGAAATCCCCTTCCTGTCTCTGGGAGGCCCTCGGTAGCCCGGGTCCAGCCAGTTAGAGAACAGACCGCAGCCACAGCCGAAGAGGAACTCCTTGTTGACCTTCATGAGCTCCTCATTCCAGAACCGGTCTTTGTCTAAGATGTTACTCGAGAGTAAATCTGAAGTGACCCCGCCAGTCAGGTCCTCAAGGGCCTCGCTGTGATGCGGATGACATTAGTAATTGCACGCCAGGCAGGATATATATGTGTCTTACCCTACAAATCCACCCTCAATTGCAGAGTAGTCACCATGGGCCTTGGCGTAGGCTTTCTCGAGCAAGGGTAGCCATGTCTCGTTCTCATCCACGCACTGAGCAAAGTACAAAGCTCGAGAGCCCGTCTGCCAGGCTTTGCGGTATTCTTCTTCGGTGTCTTTCCTGTTGATGTCGTCCCAAATTGGCCGCTCATCCACGGATTCGTCATAATCGGCTGCCCGCAGATACAGCTTATCGTCCACAATACATTGCTGCCAGTCTCCATCTACAAGATGTCAGTATTTCGTCAGATCTGTCGAGCCGGATCGCCTCACCTCTGTAGAACACAAATCCGTATACGCCAACCTTCTCATTTCGAGCAACACAAACATCTTCGATCAGTCCAGGCTTGTTGCCCATCGTACACAAGGCAGCCATCAGCCAACAGTCACCGTCGCGACCCTGGCGTACATCAGAGGCAGTAGGTCCGTTGACGTAGAACTGCGGTTTCTCAAAGATTTCCTAATCATGGGAATGCTGATGAGTATGGCTCGACTGACCACTCCACGTTTGCCCGCTTCAGTATCTTATACTCACCGTTACCCTCTTCACGCCTCTTGGCCGCAACTCCAAGTTTTGGTCCATCAGTCCATCAAGATAGTTCCTCCTTCCGCGCTTGAGATCTGCGGCGATATCGAAGTGCGGATCGGAGTACTTCTGATTCAGCCGCTCGCATTCCCTAGCGATGCGCTTAACTGAACGTTGACACTCCTTCCGTGCTTGTTCGTAGGACTTTCCGGCCACCTGCGCTTGGATCACCCCCTTGGGTGTCCGCGCAGCCTTCGTGCGCGCATACGGATTGTCCGGCAATACGGTGTTGACCAGCCCCGGAAATTTGGAGTTGAAGTCGCTCCAGAATTGCTTGACAGTTTCCTGGGGCGGTTGGTTGGTCTTCGTTCGCATCCTGCTCCCGGAGCGTGACGAGAGCGGGGGAGTATATGCCATGTCGGTATGGTCTTCACAATCCATGGGCGCAGTAGATCATCAACAAATCTGTTTTACAAGAGCAAGAACGGGTCCAATGCATGGATCACTCAAGGGGGTGTTTGGGGGTGAAACAGTTCCCCAGAACCGGTGGCCGCCCGAACTCTTATAAACAAACCCCATATGGGCCCAAGCCCGCTGGTCGCTGTGGCCCATATCAACTTGAATCCACGAGGTTCTCCACACAGCCTCAGGCCGGAAATGCGTAAGGCAGGCCAAGCATGATTGGAACTTTCTCTTGCATGACAGGGGAAGAGAGCCGGTCGAATGGTTCGAGGCCAGGTCCGAGCGCTTGCTTACCAGGCGCTCGTATTGCTGAACCACGCGCACCCGGCCTTCTAAAATTAATGGCCACTGATAAGGCCGAAGGTGAGCTCAATAGCAGAGCCGCCGATCGTTTCACCTTGGTTTTTTCGGCCCCCAGTAAGCACGGCAGAAAGTAAAACGACGCAACTTGCATCTTGACGGGCCAATGTAAAACGTGGGACATTAAGCATAAGATGCTGACGGAACGGGGAAAATGAAAGATTTTCAGCTCGTGATGGCCCGATGTCCGGGTTGTGGTGGTTCTGGTGGTTAAGGACAGAAACGGTCATTAGTCCGGGTAGCGTGCATGAATGTGTGGGCTTGGTGCATCTCGCTTGCAAGCGCTGATCCTTTCGGAGCTGCCGGATGGAGCCATGGACAAGGACGAAATAATGCAAGATGTGTTCATCGTAAGCTGGAATCTTGAACGCAAGAGAAATGAAAGGATTCCGATTGGGTCGATGGCGAAGAGGGGTTGACATTCTGGCTGAGCCTCCTCAGTAACCGGGCTGATACGAGGAAGCAATATACGGAGTCCTGTACACCTGCACCCTCAGCCTTCTGCGGCTGAATCTCACGGCTCTTTTCATTTCGGCTGAGTTTTTGACCGCCCCTTTCCATGATTTCACGTCATTAGAAGAAGTACCTTGGAGGAATACGTTTCGGTGTAGCAAGCAAGCCACGATCTGTAAATTTGTAAATTAGCTGCAAGTGCAAGCATCCTCTTTGCACCCATGCAGCAGATCAAAGCCACATGTTTATCACCTCGGATAGCACCGCAGAGTGTGTGACACAGTAAGGGCTCAGACTGAGATCTTTAGATACCACCGAGATGGGCGGTGAGTGCGCAGCCTGGCCAGCAAGGCCGCAGGGCCGCCGTTATTTGTCTACTTAGCTGACATTGCTGCTAAAGAATCGAGTACCAGCCAGTTTATACTCTTCTTGTCCTCTTCCTCCTTACTTAACTAAGAATCATTAGTATATTGCACTAATTGTCAGTCACTTACCATTAGTCTGTTCCCGTGAAGCTAATAACATAACATATTCTGTTGATATCCCTCCACAACTGAAACCCCTTCTGGAACAATCCTAGGTCAACTTCTGCGAGTCCTGCATCTCCAAGCTTGGGTGAGCTAGGCCCGACGGCGGTTCAGGCTTCTTATATAAGGCTCGGTCCGTTCCCATACAGGTCGATTGCTGGTTGTTGAGAAAGGATTGAAGATTAATTTAAGATATTGATGAGCTGGGCCATGCTGGGATTGGACTCGATATGTAGACAGTCTGGGGGTTTCGGAACAGCCTCTGCCGGCGTAATTTCTGGCTCCTGGGCTCTGAAAGTCGTGCCCCGCGCTCTAGTTGAACAGGGACAGAGCTGCGTATAATGCCGAGAATGAGTTAGGCTTAGAGAACGGTTGATAATCTCTGTCTGGGATATTGCTGTCTGATGTGCTTTTGCACTGGGCCGTTCGCTACCGGATAGAATGGTCTTAGCCGGACTATCTATTAACACAGCATCTAGAGAATACTCACCGGATACAGCAAAGCATAAGGGATATTCATTCCACATTGTAAAGAGGATCTGTGCCAGCCACCCGTTGGCGCTAGTAATGGGAACGGTCCAGGAGTCCTTGATCGGCTCCGATCACGATAAGTTGACTAGATAGGTATAAAGCTTGTCTGAAGAGGAATTGTAGTTGAAAGACTTGTGGAGGTTCTCGAGGAAGCGCGTATATGCAACCTGAAAATCACAGCGTGGATCCTCAAAAGTACAGCGACAGTGGCCGGATAATCTAGGAGATAGTATTTTCACGCCGTAGAAGCACCTCAAGCCCATTAAAGCTGATGATCATTCGGGGATTCCCGTATCTCTGGAGTCTAGTCTATAATAGTGGTTTTTAATCGGCTCACACAGCGCAGCTATATCGGCCAGTCCAGCCAGCTGGACCAGCCCTACTCTGATATTAATACCGCGACGTCGGCAATTATTATAATGGTCGGCCTTGACCTTTTGAGTAAAAAGGGCTGGGCAGCAGCATCCCGAGCAAATCCGGGCAGTTCGTTAATCCGGCATAGAATCTCGCGGCGAAGTCCACTCTGATCGATCTTCCGGATCAGTTTTCTAAAGAGTAGTTAACTCTTGGCTAAAATAGAAAGCAGCTTCCTATTTAGTTTAACCCAGGCAACTGTAGTGCCCCCTGGCAGGGCTTTGATATAGCCGGCCTGGGTAACCCTCTTCCCCATTATATATCAGAGATGCGGCAACAAATCACCGGGGCGACCGGCTGTAGTACTTGGGCCTAGTGCGGCAGATGCTTCTCTGTCGGTCTAGTAAGCAAGTCAGCTGATGGGGCGGAGGGGAGGAGGGAGAGGGGGGTGAATACAGACTATAGACTGGCGCTGCGGTGCTTTGCAGCTTGGAAATAGAAAAGATTAGTTAGTAGTTGTAAGACTGTAGTGATAGAACAACAGTACCAAGTAGTTATAGGATGGTCGGTGGGTCAAGTTGTCATGGGGCACCTGCATTGTCTTAGCGCGGTTAGAGTCAGCTGACTAGCTGACTGAGCGGAGTTAATCAGAGCTTTGATTTTCTCGGAGAATGTGGTTTGTACAGTTTGCACCAAGGTTTGCCGTGCCGCTTCCAACCTGCATAGAATACCCCACCTGGAGATGAGAGTGTCATCAAGATGTTTGTTGTTCGTGGTAGAGTGGTAGAATGGTGGGGTAGAGAGACGACAGGGAGGGAGGAAAGGCAATCGAGGAAGAGAAGGGAGAGACCACCCCGTGCCATCATCGGCTGGGGTAGTTGAGCACAACCTCCGCCCTCTCTCTGAACCACTGAGTACTCAAACACATCTTGATAATCGATGAAACAAGGAACAACTTCATTCATTCATTGTCACTGCTGCTATAGAATGACCTCCTTTCTTTTTCTCCATTTACTCAATTATGGGTATGTACGCGTTAGTCAAAAATACTCCTTGCGATATCCAGTAACCTATTCTCGTTCCTGCCAGATCACTCCACAAACAACGCCATTTGTAACAGAAGCAGAGAACGATGATGAGAAATGTTAGGAAAGAGCGGACTGTAGCAGCGACGCGGATAGGACTCAGCCTTGAGGGGGATAGATGCAGAAACCGCGGTGCTGTCCATGCCACTGTGCGTCATGGCACCTGCCACCGTCGTCCGCTTTACATACATGCCTTTAAACATGGTCGTGGTAACGTGCGGGCACGGTTGATTTAGTGGAACCCGTTTCTTGTCGTTGTCCGGGTGCGACCGGAGTAATATGAGCTGCCATTGGCGAAGTAGGGGTGCATGCAAGCCTGCTTGGCGGAGATACGCCGGGCAGGATCGTACTCGAGGAAGGCATCGAGAAGGTCCAGGCCATCCTCCTCGAGTCCAGGGACCAGAGCACGGCTCTCGTCACGCTTCCATTTGGGGAACGTGGCTTTGAAGTCGGGGAACGAGGTGACTCCGGGCCAAGCGGCCTCGTCAGGAGTACCGAGAAGACTGTTGCAAAGGAGATGGTAAGCAACTGAGCTACGTCATTAGGTCCTGTTTTTGAGAGGGGTAGACATACCGGAAAATCTTGAAGATCTCGTCGATCTCCGAGTCACCAGGGAACAACGGCTTACGAGTGCACATCTCCGCAAAGATGGCACCACAGGACCACATATCAACACCAGTGGAGTATTGGCGTCCACCCAGAAGGATCTCAGGGGAGCGGTACCACAGAGTCACAACCTGATCAAGAGAAAGGTCAAGGTTAGAAAGTCGAAGCATGGCATATCCGGAGGATCATGAAATACCTCATGTGTGTAGGTTCTGAGAGGAACACCAAACGCCCGAGCCAGACCGAAATCAGCCAGCTTGAGGTTTCCGTCGCGGTCAATCAACAGGTTCTGAGGCTTGAGGTCACGGTGCAGGATGCGGTGGCTGTGGCAGTAGCGAATGCCTTCCACTAGCTGAGCCATGAACTTCTTGACCATGGCATCGCCCAGTCCCATGTTCTTGCTCAGCGCAGAACCTTCCGGCAGGGCCTTCCCACGTCCACCCTCGCTCACAGGAAGAGCCTCCATGTATTTCTTCAGGTCAAGGTCGAGGAACTCGAAGACGAGGTAGAGCTTGTGGCCGTCGGCGTGCACGATGTTCAGCAGTCGGACAATGTTGGGGTCATTCATCTCCTTCAGCAGGGAGATCTCCCGGATAGCAGTGCTGGGAACACCTTCATCCTCGGCCTCTAATCGGATCTTCTTCAGGGCGACGATTCGGTTGGGATGAGTGAGCTCACGGGCTTTGTAAACGACACCGTATGTTCCTGCATTGCACAATCAGAAATGTTAGACATTTTTCTAGTGGGGGGTGCTCTTGCACCAAAGTAGGAAGTTCAGGTTGCAGATGTAAGATTGAGGATATCTTAGGGGAGCCACATACCCTCTCCAATTTTCTCGATCTTCTGATAGTTCTCCATTGTTGGCAGTAAATTGACCCGTTGAGGAAAACTGGTTTCCCACACACAGTGATTCTATAACGATATTTTCGAAACCCAAGAGATGAGACACCGTCAAGCTGTGGTCAAGCCCACCGACACGCGGGGTACAGGAAACAAGAGTGTGTGTGTGCACTGCACTGCACTGCACGGCGACGGCGTTCCTGTTGCCGGGGAAGGGAAGAAAGAGAAAACAATGGTTGGCGTCAAGCAACGGCGAGGAGGGAGGGAGAAGGGCCTCTCGAGGTGCACGGGCTGAAAGGGAATAGGCAGAAAGGAGCCAATCTGGGAGTCGAGGGGAAAATTGGTTTGGCCTGGAACTTCAATCGAATGTCGATTTACTTACCTACTTACCCTGGAACTTACCTTTACCTGTTGGAGTAGCGAGGAACTGAATCGACTGAACTGTCGTCTTTTCATTCATCCCTGCTGGTGGGGAGCCAAAGGCGGTCAGTAGCCGCCGTACACAAACAAACCCAAAAATCCGCGCGTGGCCCAGAAGGCGGTGAGCGCGTCCCCAGTTGATTCCCGCCCTGAACTTTTTTTTGGAGGAGACGGTTTGAATCTTTGCCTAGTATGCTCTTTGTTACTCTTTTTCGTCGATTATATTCGAATCTTTCTTTGCGGAAACAACAGACTTGTCCTCTACGCGACATTGGTTCGCTATTTTCGGCACTTATGACTGGACGAACTATCAATTTGCATTTCCGAGGAGCGACCTGAACTGTCATAGCAGCACCCATGCAATAGTGCGGCCTTGCAGATCCTCAAGAAACTAACTTTGTGACGCAGTCCAGTTATAAGTCAAAAGAGATCTAATTCGACTACACGCGAGGAAGGGAACAAAAATACAGGGACGAACGAGAAAACAAAGTCAGGAAAAAAAAGACATGGCACAAATAAAGGACCTGAACGCTCACGAACGACCTCCGGAGGCTGTCAAGCAACGCTACAAGCAATACCAAAAGTCCACGCTCACAGATATAAACTTGGATGGTAGCATTCTGGATCTTCAGGCGCTAGATGCTGACCGGCTGCCGGAGGATGTTTCAGTCACGCATTGGATCTCCGGCAAGGATCTTCGGCCTGTATTCGATGAATTTCTGGGGACAAGCAAGGATGGTGCGGAGGGATCCCTGAATGCGAAAGATATCCCTGTCTTCTCTCATCGCTCTGTGACCGGTCAGCATTATACACCACCATCTAGCGCTTGTTTTCTGTTCCTCTCCCTTTCTTTCTTTCCTTCCTCGGTCTACCCAGTAGGACAGGAAAGGGGAGGGAGAAAGAAGACTTCCCCCAAAAGCATACATTGTAGAAACGAAGAAAAGAACAATCCTGGTCTCCTAACAGGCACATGTAGGTCTCCAAATGATCCCCTCCCTCCTCCCACCAGCCGTACAAATAGAACTCCTCTCGCGGCTCTTCCACCGAGACCTATCCAACCCAAGACACAAGACCAACCTCCACCTGCACTACGAGCTCACGTACCCCAGCGCTGGGGATGCAGCAGCAGCAGCAGCAACAACAACAACAACAACAACTACCTCGATGACCGATTCCAGCGTAGTAGACCCCGGGCCCCCTCCCCCACCCTCCTTCTTTGCCGACGACCCAGCGCGAGCCATCCACCCGAAAGACCCCAGCGTGCACAAGCCACTCACCGTGCAGAACATCCTCAACAAGAAACTGCGATGGGTGACGCTGGGCGGCCAGTACGACTGGACCGCCAAGGTGTATCCGGCCGAGCGGCCGCCGGCGTTCCCGCCGGACATCGCGAAGCTGCTGCACACCATGTTCCCGGCGACGGAGGCGCAGGCGGCGATCCTGAACGTGTATTCGCCCGGCGATACGCTCAGCGCCCACCGCGACGTCAGCGAGGAGTGCGATGCCGGCCTGATCAGTATCAGTTTCGGCTGCGACGGCTTGTTCCTGATCGGCCATGATGATGGCGCCGGCTGCGAGATCGTCCGGCTGCGCTCCGGTGATGCGGTGTACATGGACGGCACGTCCAGGTTCGCCTGGCATGCCGTGCCCAAGATCGTGCCGGGGACGTGTCCCGCCTGGCTCGCGGAGTGGCCTGGCGCGCCGGATGGTTCGGATGCCACCACTCAGTATGAGAAGTGGAAGGGGTGGATGGAGGGCAAACGAGTCAATCTGAATGTTCGGCAGATGAGCCTCTCGGAGCCTCGTCCGTGATGGCGGCGATGAGATGCGAGGAATTCTGCTCGGTTCATGACACATGGCGTATGTTGCATGTACTGGTTCGCAGCTTATGCAGTTGTGGCGGCTGGTGAGCCCAGCCCAGGTTGACAAGTGTGCACGTCACACAAAACCCTACCGTGGGCTTGCATACCTCTGCCTCGAAGAGTGCTCATAGGAGGGTTCGACCGAATGCATTCCCAATGCATTGGAAACACTCCCATCGTTCCGTCTCCGGAGGGGCGGCCCATTCGCATTCGCTCTTCCCCTTGTCCAAGCAACCTACCAATAAAGCAGACAATTAACCACAGGCGGAAGACCCCAGCGACAGTATCTGCAGATACTTCAACAATGTACAGCCGATTGAAGCCTGTCGGGCGATCATCGCTTGCAGCTTATACATACTCAGACAGCACATAACATTTCCCCATTTCTGTACATAGAAGCTTAAGTCTTTAATCCAAACAATCTAACTTAATTAGTAGCAACGAGACTAAAAGTAACATAAGTAGATACAAGAATTTTTTCGCAATCGGTTTCGGCGCCTACCACCCCTCCAAGGGTGTCAATCTGACCCGCACCCCGTCCCGCGGACTTACAGTCGCACCCTCGCGGAGCTCGAGCTCAGCGTCCGGATTCTCCAACTCAAACTTGAAACGACCGACGAAGGCGGCAAGCATACATGCCAACTCGGATTTCGCGAAGCCCTGCCCAATGCAACTCCGGGGCCCGTGCAGGAACGTCAAGAAGGCGTAGTTACTGGTGGCCCCGCCGGTATTGGCCATCCCGGGTCCCAGCCAGCGCTCGGGGTCAAATTTATCGGCGTCCGAGCCCCACAGCTCCTTGAGGTGGTTGATTATCGCGGGGAACAGGAAAATGAGCGTGCCTTTGGGAATGGACTGGCCGACGAGAGAGGTGTCACGGTTTGCCACGCGGATGGTCACCGGGGCGGAGGGATGGAAGCGGAACACCTCGTTGCAGACGGCGTGCAGGTAGGGCAGATTGTCGAGGACCTCGGCTGAGACAGACTCTGGATTCTCGACGGAGATGGAGGGTAAGTTGGCGCGGATCTCTTCTCGGAGGCGGGTTTGCACGTCCGGGTACTTGCACAGTGCGTAGACGCACCACTGGAGGGCGGTCGAGGTGGTTTCGTGGCCGGCCGCGAGGAAGGTCATCATTTGGTCGACCAGCTCCTCATCTGTAAAGCTGCCGCTCTCGAGTGCTACGGACATGATATCGACCCCGTCCTTCGCGTTGCTGGCTTGCTCGTGGTCCCGCAGGTCCTTCGCCTCACGGAGCATCTGCAGTGCGACAGCGCGGATATACTCAGCCCCCTCGCGGATATACTTGTTCCTCTTCAAGGGCAGTTTGTGGACCCATGTTGGTACTCCCATCACGAGGCCCAGAAGGAAAAGACCCAGCTCCAGTTTGGACGGCGGCGCACCGTTGATCCTACCATACTGTCTGGCCAGCTCATTGGTGGGATCGCGCAGGGAGTTGAAGTCGCGGTTCATTCCGGCAAGACCGATGATGTCGAGTGTGGCTCGACTTGACCAGGTTGCCACGCGAATAACGTTGTCGGAAGAATCATTCTCACGCGCTCGTAGATCATCTTCGATGCATTGCACCATCTCTATGCTTTTCGACCAGAAGATCGGATACAGGTTCTTAATATGACGGTAGGAAAAAGCCGGCATCAGATTCTTTCTTTGGTGCTGTTTTCAGTCAGCTGGGAAAGGACATGTGATTTCTGCCCTTGTTGTGACACTTGCCTTGTGCTCGGCACCTTCTACCAACAGCACCCCCTTTTGGCCGGTGAGGCGTCCCAGAGACTCCCGTACCAAGGCTGGTTTCTCGAAGTCATAGACCTTGGTCACCAAAATCTCACTCAGTCCCTTGGGGCTGGTCACGATCAACCGCTCCAAGTTGCCAGTCATATAGTAGCGGATCAGACCATCATTTGGGATCTCTTCTACCCATTTAGCCAGTCGCTTCCAGTCATGCCTCAGAATCAGAGTGCTAGAATTGCCACGAAGCCATGATCGGCCCTAGTGGAATATGTGAGACCGTGTTCCATTTGATGAGAGTGTACACACGGAAATGCTGAGACACTCACGGACGGGCTCGGAATCTGCTTCAGAGGTGTCAAAAACTCCGGATAGAGAAATACTCGGTACACAATTCTGCTAATTGTGGCCAAGGCAGACAGGTAGAAAAATGTTTGCCACGTCGCTTTCAAGTAGGCATATGCAGCAAAGGCGATGTAGACCGGTGTCCATGGTATGCCAGCCATTCTGCCAAGAATGTTGGAGGAATGGCTTTGTCCAGTTGCTGAAGAAGGTGACTTAACTAGGAGAATTAGGAGACTATTAGTTATATGGAACGTTGTGAAAGGCCAACTAGTGGTAGCGTTGCGCTGTTTGACGAGTGTCAGATATAAGTATCATGATGATCAGTGAGAAGGGCTAATTATAATATGGCATCGATGGAGAGACACCCGGTGGGAATGACATCCTTTCAGAAATGATTGGGCGAAATAAGAGCCGAGTCATGCACGGGTATGAAAAGGAAGCCTGATCGATGACCCGCGGTTTCAAGGGGCAGTTGTAGACTCCGGGGCCGACTCCCAACTCCCAAGTCTACCTAGAGTGGATCACCAGGATTTCAGGCTGTGACCTCATCGGGATTCGGCGATAAAATGCCAGGTGATAATCGGATTGAGAAACGTTGGGCGTATCATTGGTCAACCACCACGTGGGGATGGAGATCTCGTCGGACCTCGCAGGAGCCCGCACAGCTTACTGAAATAGGAAGGCTCTATTAGTCCCCGCCCGGCCCGGCCATGGTCAGGTCACGGGTTGGGTTGGGGGCCGACTCTGCCTAGTATTGAATGTCAGTCAATAAGTAGTAACTCCTTACCACCATTGCAGTAACTTACACTTCATTCTGTGGTCTCAACGTAGTCAGCTCTTCCTCTTCCCATTTCCTCCCTGCTCATCAGTCGAACGAACATGAGTGACTTCACTCATCCTCCCACATTTCTTATTGTGTGAATTGCTCCCTCCGATCCCGACCGATCGCCTCAGTCATGACTCTGCCTATCAACTGTTCTGACATATCGGGTTAGTGGGCAGTGTGTTCGACACCATCAAGCACGAGATGCGTTATGAGGATGATTCAATACAGCATATACGAGAGTCTTCAGGTTCCATCACTCAAGTCAGATGGGCGCCATGTGTCCAACCAACAATCCAGCAATCTGTGTGCATCCTCCAGTTCCAGTCTCGCGGGTCCCTGGGCTAGATTGGGTCCAAAGACAATTGTCTAGCAACTCCGTGCTAGGGTGGACTATATGAAGCAAATTCGTAGGGTTGGGATGGAAGCTTGCGGAGGGCGACAGAATGAATTACGAAGCCATATCCTTGTTCGAGCTGGCGCCCCGGAAATCTGTTCTGCTTCCTTCGTTCTCCGCCAAATCACAGCTGTCGGATTCATCGATACGCAATCCAGCCCAGAGCACAATTCTTGCTACAGCATTTAACAGGTTTGAACTGCATGATAGCTTAAGCAATGATCCGACAAGAGTGACACAATGGATTATCAATCAGGCCATACTCCACCAACCAGCCGAGGTTGGCCAATTGTCCCGCTATCGTCACTGATCTACCCCTCCCGCTCCAGTCTTGATTCATAAGTCGAGAATCGCCCTCTCCTCCCCACTACTCTCAACACCCAAACCTGACACCTCTCAAAATATTGCTACCACAATGCCTCAACCGAATAAAGCCATCATTTTCAGCAAAATCCCCAATGGGGCGCCTGTCCCGGGTACTGATCTCACCGTGGAACAACGGGAGATTGACCTCGACCAGCAGCTGCCTCCGGACAGCGTCCTCACCAAGAACCTTTACGCCAGTCTGGATCCCTACATGCGCGGTCGGATGCGTGACCCCAGCATCAAGAGCTACAGCCCGCCTTACCAGGTTGGCGAGCCGATCACCGCCTACAGCATCGGACAAGTGATCCGATCGGAGAACCCCAAATACAAAAAGGGTGATATTATCTGGTGTATCCTCAAGATCGAGGAGTACAGTGTTGTCACCAAGGAGCAGCTGGCATGGCCCCAGACCGAGAAGATCGATGTGAAGCCTGGACTGTCGCTGTCGCATTACGCCGGAATCCTTGGAATGACGGGCCTGACGGCTTATTCCAGTCTATATGAGATCGGGCAGCCCAAGAAGGGCGAGACCATCTTCATCTCCTCTGCTGCCGGTGCGGTGGGACAGGTGGTCGGCCAGCTGGCGAAACATGAGGGATTGAAGGTGATTGGCAGCGTTGGTGATGATGATAAGCTGCGGTATATCACTGAGGAGCTGGGCTTCGACGCGGGGTTCAATTATAAGAAAGAGAAGCCCAGCGACGCCCTGGCGCGACTAGAACCGAACGGAATTGACATTTACTACGAGAATGTTGGTGGCGAGCATCTGGAAGCGGCCCTCACTGCCATGAACACCTTCGGCAGGATTAGTATGGCCCCCTCCTACCTTCTAGGTCCCTTCGCTGACACGTCATTCAGTCGCTTGCGGCATGGTATCGCAGTACAACTTGAAACCAAACGAGCTATATGGAGTCAAGACCCTGATGAACGTGGTCGGAAAGAGAATCAGGATGCAGGGATTCATCGTCGGAGACGAGAATATGGGCCCGAAGTATGCGAAGGAGAGAAACGAGCGGGTGTCTGCGGTAAGTGACTTGACTGGCTCAGGAGGACCCATTCTGACCCCAGCTATGCTACAGTGGCTACTCGACGGCAGTATCAAGACGAAGGAAGACATCACCACTGGAATTGAGAACGGACCCGAAGCCCTAGTCTCGATGCTTCGTGGCGGGAACCGCGGAAAGGCTATCCTGAAGATCGCTGACCCTGAGTGAACTACACAAGACGAGAGAGTATCTATGCTCCAAGCTCACGCTGTCTAATCACTCCCGCCTATCATATATCTTGTCTCTAGTACCGAGTACAAATGAGTCTCAAATATGGAGATCTTGCCGTATCCCGCCAACATGACTGAAATCCGGAGGCCTATGATTACCTCGTTGCGCCACCATCTGTCGTAGTTCTATCTGAGAAGCCTCAATCAGAGCAATGAAATACACTACTAAAAAGCGCATAGCTCAACCATCACCCGGCCACCTCCTTCTTCCCCTTCCCCCTGCACGTGCCCAGCGCTATGGGTGGAACCACCATCCCCGCCAAGCGAGGCGCTAAAACTGGATCCGACGGCCCGGCCAAACCTTATCCGCCCCGGTGCGTTACACAACCGACCGCTGCACGTTCGTAGCCGTGGGCTGTGGGCCCCGCCCGCTTTTGCTGCTTCCCGAGGGGGGGGAGGCATAAGAAGCTTCAAAGCAAAGCCCAGTCCACTCCCTTTCCTGTCAGAATGTGGCTCTTGAGATCCAACGGGCACCACTAGGTCTCTTCGAGTCGTTTGAAGGGGAAAAGGCTCGCCTGCCTGGGGCACTGAGACTGGGATTCTCAGTGCCCTGCTTGCTGGATTTGTCTCAGGGTGTTTCATGCGTGGAGGGTCTCTTGGGATTGTAATGGGCTCTTACTCCGTGAGTGTAGATCTGAGGGTTTGCTTCTGGCTTTGGCGTGGTATCTGCTGAATTGCCGAACTGCGGCCGGGGACGGGAGAGTTGTTCATTTCTTGGTGCGGTTAGGGCAAAGTCACGGTTGGACTCAGTTACCATTTGAAAGTACCCGGGTGAGTATTTGGCTAGGATATGTCTTGTGATGAGATGCGATGTATGGTCCCCCTGCCTCTTAAACTTGTGTTTCGAGAGATGCGCTGAGTGGCTTATACCCTGTTGTCTCAGTAGCTACAAAGCTTGTCAGTGAACGGAGCCCATGTCCTGTACTGTTTGGCGGACATGACATCGCGCCCAAGGGACATCGGCAATGGCGTTGCCTCCTACCTTTTTCTTCATTGAATTCTATCTGCTGTGGAACAGGGTCATTGAAGTAAGAAGTCTCGTGTAGCGCCGCGAATCGGGGTTAAGCGTCGCTCAGGAGAGATCTATGTAGAAGGTACAGTGGGACTGGGGCCTGTCTCGATGTGATAGATTAGGTATGGATTGTCTATGGCACTGTACAGTACAGTTGGTCAAGTAAGATACTCTGAGTTGGGTCTTCTGCCATGGCCACCTTTCCATGTTCTCTTTCTCTCAACACACATGGATCAATGTTGACAGTGATCCAGCACTGTCGATTCAATCCTCCGTAGGCGTGCATGTGATACCGCCCGACGTCTAGGGATTCTTGTCCCTCGCTCCACGTTCTTGCTGCGGGCCTCACAATCTTCACCGGGCGGAATTGGTGAACCAGGCGGCAATATCAGTCAAAATATGCCAGAAGCTCTGGTGGTTTTGCACGTATGCCTGCTTTCACAGTTGCCAGGCCATTCTTGGCCCTCCGTGTTTCTCGAGTTTCCTGTCGGCTAGATACACCATTGGGTTCCGCAGGAACTCAACTGCCGCTGTGGGAGGGTCATGAGTCGTCAGCTGTCTGGGTTTCATAAACTATCGCGCATAACAAGAGGAAAACGAATCTTCCAAAGAGAGCAGCACGAGAACAAACGAATGAAAGCGAGTAGGAAAACCTTACCATTCGCAACCAGCTCCGGCTTTTCCAGAGCCAGGTGAAGCCCCTCGTAGTCTACTTCCTCAATATAGGAGGTAGGAAAGAAAGAGCGGATGGCTTCGGCCCCCTCGTCCTCGGGTATGTAGTAGCTATCACGCGAGCGCAGGAACAGCGCCGGCCCGCTGAACCGATTCGCATCGTCCTCCCGGAACGGAAACTCCCCCATCGCTTCGCGGGCCTCCCACAGGATATTCTGCGGGATCCGCGGCCTTACATAGGGGTGATCGTCGTGCTTCTCCAGATTTCGGAGGAGCCAAGGCCGCATCCCTGCCTTCTATTCGGGGAGGTTAGATCAGGGTCATAGACTGGGAGATCAAAGACAGATAGAAAGAATCGATGGATAATCCCGACGCTCCTGGAGAGCATCATGGGGTAACTGACCCGATTCCAATAGTACATCACTCTGCGCGCCTCTCGGAGCTCGGTAATGCGCATCTTGAGGATTTGCCGATAGGCGTGGAGCCATTGTAAGTAAATCGGCGGAAGGGGTTTCCAGACCGGCGAATCGTCAATGGAGACAATATTGGTCACGAGTTTTGGGTCGTAGAGGGCTAGAGTCATCGCTGTCTTGGCTCCCCTGATGGCTGATCGTCAGGAATCATGAAAAGCTAATGTCCCCTGTTTCGAAGGGTGAGATGACCCACTGGGAAGGCTTACATCTGATTGCCGACAAGAGACACATTTTTGAGGTTGTTCTCTTTCATAAGTCCTCGGATATCCAGCGCCAGTCTGAGGTAGTCATGTCTCCATTTGGTGCCAGATTCGCCATGGTTACGAAGGTCCTGTTTCCCCGGGCGTCAATTGCCTGGGCACGAGGTTAAATGGCTTACTAAGATCCGCACTTACCAGATTATACACATCTCGCTTGAGTTCGGTGGCTAGAATCCTAGGCCGGGGGTTTTGGTGAGTATCCCGTAACATGTGGGATGAGGAAAAGGCTTAAAGCATTCATACTTGCTAATCGGACGGAGTTCCTCTCTACAGCCGAGGAATCCATGAAGAACTATAATTGGGTTTGGTGAGTCCCCAAGCTTATCAGGATGTCCCTTGTAGACATCGAAAGCTATCTTTGGGTTGGGGTTTTTGGCGTCGATACGAATGGACCTCTGGAAGGGCATGAATTTGGAGGACTGTCGGGGCATCGCCAATCTTGACGACGGTGACAGATGTGAAAACATTTTTACAAAGAGCAGCCCTCGCCAGGCGACAAGCACAGAAGTCGATATCAAGTCTCAGATAGAATCCATGCGAGCTATTTCAGAGCTTCCATGTCTCAGAATCTGGTTTGGTGGTTTGTTGAAGCTTATCGATTGATGGATGGATAGGTTTGTCCATCTGGTTTGCATCTTCATCGATCCTGCATGTTCTGATTGCGCTAGACCGTATTTGGCTTAGTGCTTCGGTAGTCATCCTAGCTACTATGAGTACTGTAGGTATACAATAACCAAGGTGCTGACTACTAGAGCATGCTGAGGTGAAAGGCAGGCGCAGCATTCCTTGTACAAGAAGAGAATTGTTACCTGGTTCGAGGTGAACGTTTCAAATAACTACCAGAGGTCATACTTTGAGGTTCGTAACAGTTTGTGCCCGAGGAGCTTACGGGAAAACCAACCATTCTATTCTCACAAGACCCTACTTGTACTTGAGCAAAGTACGCAAGGACCTGCCTGGTTTAATTGCTCCACCTGATGCGAGATTCTACGTCATCCATAAGATCTTTGAACCTATTGCAGGTCAATTCCATAATATTGTGCTCGGTTAGCCAGCCTGTCTGATGCCGGCATGGCAACATCCGTTTTGAGAGCCAAAACGAATTAGACCAGAGGTCAAATGCAGCGGCTTCAATGGGAGCCAAATGAAATCGCAACGGTTAACCGGCACATGAGATCAGAGTGAGAATCAAGGCATTGGCGCAAAGACGCCCGCCAGTCCTGCTGATCTCGTCTGCACGGAAGCGACGGCTAGCCCGGACACCGAGTCTTGAATCCATACTTTGACCACAGACCAAATGCGAGATAAGTCGATATCATCGTCCGGTGGTGGGTAGTAGCTGCTGACAGAGACTGGATCCTTGGCTGGCTGCTGCAATGAGTCTGATACGAGTGGTCACGCTCCTGCTCGTATCGCCTGCTATCTGTGAAACATTGAAGACGATTATCCAATTGAGTTCTGGATGGTTGGTTCGAGCTTGGTGTTTACTGCGCAAAGAGGGCTGGGATATCGCTGGGGACAATATTCTAGTCAGCAAGGGCCCGCAGAGCGTCTGGATCTGGACGTCGGCTTGTCCTGGATCATGCCTTGCCGAAATGTCAGGATCTGATGCAGATTCAGGCAGGGGCTGGGGGCAATCCTCGAAAGTGGAGGTGGACCGCCATGTTCGAATTGGTGGAATTTCGCAGACTAACTGAACAGTCAACGGATCTGTGAGCGAATGGTATCAGTATGGAAGTACGGGAAGGTGCGACGTCGGGGTAGGTTTGGGGGTCTGAGGAGATGATCTCCATGGGCAGGATGGGCAGGTGAGAGGCGGACTGAATCTGGGGATGGAATGGAAATTCATGGGGACAAATCGGCAATTGGAAGGGAGATCTCGATGCCGGACCAGTCGGCAATTGCTGCAAAGCGGAAGAGCCGGGGCAGCTGAGTCACCATTTCCGACAGCTCTCATTGGAGTCAACTGTCGAGCTTGCCTCTATAGAGTGGGCACTAAACCCAATGGGAGGTAGCGTGGCCCGGAAACCGGTCGCTGGGAAACTCGCGGCGGAGTCTCATTGTTATTTCTCTCAGTGCTGCAACCCCAGACAGAAACATCTTTATTGTATGTATGGAGTATGGAGTATGTTGTTTGCTCCTCTCGAGCCAGGATGAAGATGCACCTGGTGCACCTGATGCACCTGATACTTGGCCATTCAATTGAAAGCTGATCACGGTTCCACATGTTCCTAATCCCCCTCATTTCTCCCCTCTCTCGGTGGCTCTTTCTGCGGAGGCTTGGAGGCTTGAGATGCCAGAAGATTACCACCCGGCCCACCCCTTCATCCCCCCCCTTAGACTATCCGTGACTCTGACTCTTCCCTCTCCGCCCTCTCCGGTCAAAAATGGGGATTGCCAAATGTTGGTTCATCTCCATTCCGCGGTGAATGGCAGGTTTCGTCTGGTGGAGAATGCTCGCCTTGGGGAGATGTCGCGTCCTGCCGCCAATCCCGGCCTCTCCCCCCCCCCCCCCCCCAGCCAGACAGAGCTCTCACAAAATAATCATGTTTGACCCAGCTTCGTATAATCCCGCTCTCGGCCGTGATTCCCCAGTGTGTCAAGATCGGAGGGAGGTTCGGATCGATGAGGTTTAGGGAAGGAGGTGTTTGTTTGCCATGAAACGCATTCTTATATCAACCGCAACAGCTCCTCCCCATTCCTGACCCTACCCTGTGGCAAACCAATTCGTTGCCCCAGATTTTGTACGGTACCAAATTTGGCTCCTATATCGGATATCGGCGCCTCCAGCCAGCGCAAATTTTTATCAAATTAAATTCTCCTTTTTTTTGCCCGTCTTCCTTCCTTCTTCCTTCCTTTCTTTTGCTATCCTTTGTATCAATATCCTAGATAACCATGGCATTTGCGCAGGCCAGGACTCCCCTTGAGGTGATTATCGTTGGGTAGGTTATTCATTCATTTCCCGCTGTCGCGCTGCAATTGCCACTAACATCGTTCAATAGAGCGGGTACGCCAAGATGATTCTTTTGGCAAGAAGATTGCATTGTCGCTGACAGACGTAGGCATTGGCGGCATGGCCGCAGCCCTAACTCTGGGTCTACGAGGACACCAGGTCACGATCCTGGAGTCCGCGCCTAAGGTATGCCAGTATTGATATAGACCTGGTCATGTTGAAGTTTTGCTCTAATAACAAGGCAAAATAGCTTATGGAAGTTGGAGCGGGCATCCAAGTCTCTCCTAACATGCTCCGATTGTTTGATCGTAAGCATCAATTCTGTGGCAGTCGGAATGCTCGAACTGACACAGAACTCTAGGCTGGGGTGTCTCTCCCTCCATTCACGCCAAAGATGTTGCCCTCGAGCACATCCACGTTCGTCGGTGGCAGGACGGCTCGTTACTAGGCACTATGCCCGTTAACAAGACTTACGGTCAACAGGTGGTCATCCACCGCGCGGACCTCCACAACGCACTCATTGACCAAGCGCTGGCGCTGTCAAATGTGGAACTGCGCGTCAACTCCACGGTCACCGATGTTCAATTCGACCAGGCAGCGGTGACGCTCGCAGACGGCACCGTCGTCAAGGGCGACGTTGTCATTGCGGCGGACGGCATCAAATCCGGCATCCGGGGTCAGCTCCTCAACGACTACTCCTGCAAGGCCATCCCCACGGGCGATGCCGCCTACCGGATCATGCTTCCTCGCAGCGCGCTCGAAAGTGATCCCGAGTTGAAGGCCCTGATGGACGAGCCCCAAGCCACGCGTTGGCTCGGCCCCAATCGCCACATCATCGCGTACCCCGTGCGCAACCACGAGCTCTACAATGTCGTGCTGCTGCACCCCGACAGCCACGGCGTCGAAGAGTCCTGGACCACCAAGGGCTCCAAGCAGGCCATGATCGACAACTACCGGGGCTGGGACAGTCGCGTGACGAAGCTCATCGACCTGGTGCCCGACGACGAGGTTCTCGAGTGGAAGCTCTGCTTGCACGCGCCCTTGAAGACCTGGATCCGGGGCAACGTCGCTTTGATTGGTGATGCCTGCCATCCGATGCTGTACGCCCATCGCCCCGCGCTACCACACACGTTCCCCTTTCCCACCCAAGTCACTTCACTAACCCCTCAAAACTAGACCCTACGTTGCCCAAGGCGCCGCGCAAGCCGTCGAAGACGCCGCCGCGCTCGGCATCCTCCTCTCCACCATCCCCTCGCGCGCCGCCATCCCCGCCGCCCTGCGCGCCTACGAGCAATCGCGCAAATCCCGCGCCGAGACCGTGCAGCAGTCCGGCTCCGAGAACCGCATCACCCTGCACTTCCCCGACGGGCCCGACCAGATCGCCCGCGACGAACAGTTCCGGACCGCGCTGACCAGCGGCTCCAACCCCGATCGCTGGTCCGATCGCGAAACCCAGAGACGTCTCTGGGGGTGGGATGCCGAGAAAGCCGCCCTGGACGTGTGGAATGGTAAGCTTCTCCCGCTCAAAACAAATCTCTCTCCCGCGAAGGAACCACCGAACAAGGGCACACTAACACCCGTGAATAGAAATGCATGGCGACGCCGTCTCGGAAGTCCGTCACCATCTCTAAGCCTTTTCCTTCACACAAACTCTAAACCTTAACGTTTCATCGATTTCCCCCTCATCTCCTGTCTCAGGATTTGACGTGAAAGCTTTTTTTCAACCACGGATGATACCTAATGTCTTCAACGGCCTTACTCTTGATGATTCAACCTCGTTTTTCTCCCCCTCTTTTTGTCATCGACGATTACGCCCCTATTTGGATTTTTTCTTTATTTCAGCGGGTTTTCATGTGGATTCTCAGCGACTTCAACTCAACTTGATTTGTCGTATACCCCCCTTTGGTTCTTCTTGTTTGATTTATGTGGGTTTTGTGGGCTTGAAGGAAGTGTTGGGCTCGGCTCTGGGGGTGGATGTTTTGTACATAGACTTCTTGCGTGGCTTATAGATTTGCTGTGTTTAGTGGCTGGCTTAAATTATTCTGGTGCAGTGAGTTAGTACATTACAGTAATAAATCTGTGTCAAGTGATTGCCCGGCGCGATATGTGGTTAGATTTTTCCAGAATGAGTCGTTGAATGGCAGTGCCACTGTACTAAGCTGTCGCTCAGAAAGACAAACAGCGCATATAGTATACTCTAATGCTCTATCATGACTATACTTATATTCAACGCAGCCAAACACTACGGTAGATGGCAGGACTAAGAATGTACACAACAACCCCCGCCGGACACTGGATGTCTGATCAGCGACAACCTCACCAAATCCGCTTGGCGACCATCTCATACCGCTGCACGTGATCCAGATGCAGCTCCTCCTTGCCACCACCAGCCTTCGCGTCCTTCTCCTCCTTCGCTTTGAGTCTCCGCAGACCATCCGGGTCATCGGCGTAGATCCACCGCCGGTGATCGTCGTTCACCTCGACGACGCCCCATCCGCCGACTCGACGGCTCCCCTCGACGGCGAATTCGCGGGGGCGGGGCTGTGCTGCTGCTGCTGCTGGCGCGGCAGGCGGGGCGGTGGTTTCGGAGGGAGCGGGATCGGTTGTAGTAGTGGCCGTGGGCCCTAATCCGCCGGCCGTGGAGGAGGTTGAGGCCGGGACGGCGGTGGGGTGGCTTTGCTGTTCTGCCTCGCGCAGTTTCATGGCTTTGTAACGGGAGCGGGCGAGCGCGAGCAGGAGCATGCCGAGCAGTAACTTGAGGATCAGGAGGACGACGTAGCCGGTCAGGATGAGGACGACGGTGAAGATGTAGACGGATGAGGCCGGGGTGGGCATGGTGTTGGCGAGCATCTGGCGGAACCAGGCCCCAGCGTAGGCGGTCGAGGTGGGGATGAAATTCTGGAAGGTGAGCGGGGGAGGGGAGGGCATGGGCGCGGGGACGTATTGACTGTGGATGGCCGTGAGGGAGGTGGCTTCGACCGCGGTGGACGAGGCGGGCTGCTGGGGGAGTAAGGCAGCGATGAACATCTGGTAGGTCTGGACGCTGACGCGGAAGAAGAGGCAGGATAGTGGGATCACGGGCAGTCCGAGCCGGCGCATGAGGTTTTGGTCCGCGAACGCATTCGTGTAGTAGTCCTTGGCCAAAATGTCCAGGAAGCGACCGTAGATGGCCGGACGGGTGTTGTTGAACTTGTTGATGTACGCGTGCTTGAGCCAGTCGACTAGCATCTCCGAGCCCAAGACGACGAGGAAGGGTCCTAGGACTTGCGCCAGCGTCGGAAGGTAGGAATTGGCTTGGCTGAAGGAGGCGATGATAGATGACGGGACGATTGTGAAGGCCTGCGGGAGGATCGAGGATGCAGTTCGTGGTGGAGTCGACAGCGGCGTGCTGTTGGTGCTGGTTGAAGTGAAGCTAGAACCCAACCCACTGAAGATATTGAATGCCCCAGTTTCCACAATGTTGCGCGATGCGATGATCGTCAGCATGAGCCAGAGTTGAAAGCGTTCTACCACGTCCGCGCAGGTGAGCTGAAAGAGGTTCTCCTTTTCGAATTTTTTGAAGACCGTGGACTTGATCTCGACAAATTGATTGGAGAGCAACAGGGTGATCAGCGCATTGGAGTAAGAGTTCACCGCAACGTTCAGCGTCATCACCTGATAGAACAGTGCTGTCGAATGGATGACTGTGTAGCCTAACGCTAGCAAGAAGAGCCCAAACGGGCGGAAGACCTTGCTGCGGCCGTCGGGTCGCCGCTCCAGCGCTTCACGCGAGAATAGGCACTCAAGCACGTCCTGACCGATGGCGCCAAACAGTCGATCGCTGACTTCTAGCACATTGTAGATCACGTACAACTTGATAGCTGCCTGTCCGCGAATCCAGTGGTACATCCGGCTCGCATCGAAGCGCATCAGAACGCAGCAGGTAGCGATCATGAGCAATCCCTTGAGGATGTCGGCCTTGTCGTCTGGCATTAGGGCTGACGGGATACTCTTCTGCCGCCGATGCTGCGCTCGGTGACCATGAGATCGGTGCCTTTTTCGAGACTCGGTTGCCTTAGCGCGGGAATCTCGTTCCCCGGGTGCGGTTTCGCCCTTGTGTGTGCGTCCCACGTCGGAGCCACGCGGTGGCTCGTCGATGGATACGGTCCTGTTACGCCTGCGCCATACCCGGCCCACGCCTTTGATCACAAAACCAGCCACGTACCGAAACTCCACACCCAAGTTTAGAATCCATGACTCAACGAGTATGTACAGAGCCTTCAGAAACCGGAGCGGAAGAATGGTAAAAGAATGCAACCACGCATCCAGACATGCCAATATACCGAACCAGAGTACCTGCTCTACCGCCGGCGGCAGCATCAAGAAATTCATGAGTCTTTCAAGCTTGACTCGAGAAGACTCGTAAGGGAAGTCGGTCATAGCAGAACGGTGAATGTACAGCGGTGAGGGGCGGCCCGATGCCAGCTCTAACTGGAGGTAAGTTGGAACGGATAGAGGCGGCAGAGGGATGTTCGGGGGCATCGGTGAAGGCAAGGCCTGTTCTTTCATCTGTGGGGAAGGTTCAAGGTGTTTCGAATCCGATTCCCGAGTAATCGAAAGGCGATCTTGTTTTGTGCGAGACGCCCATGTCTGAGCCAGCCTGTCATTCGTCGCCGGCAAGGTCTGTCGGCGTGAGTTAGGTGTTGACACCGCCCGTGAGTTTAGTGGTCGATTTCGCGAAGAGGATGACGCAGGTGTTCTCCCAGTCGAGACGGTCGAGGTGTCGATGGATAGATCTTTGGGCAGACGGAGTTTAGGTAGAATATCGGATGTAAATTTAGGTTCATCCACAGACGGCAGGCTTGTGGGCTCTGGCGTTTCAAACTGCGCAGCTGCTGCATGCATTCCATCCGATACTGCCCGTCGTCCGCGTTCTGATTGCTCCGGTGGCGCTGCACGATACGGGATAGACTGCGGTGAGGATGTGAGTTCCTGCATCTTGGCGGGAGATAATTTCAGCACGCGATCTGGGTCCTTGTCGTGGTTCCTGGAAGGCGATGTGTCTCGCGACCACTCGGTGAGCGTTGATTGCACTGCGGAGCCTTCGAAGACATCCACTAGGGATGTTCTGGAAGTCGTGCGACGGCCTGGGGTTCCAGGGGGCTCCTCCGAGTGCTCAAATACCATCCCTAGCACTTGATCCGACGCCAGCGCGAACTGACCGCTTTTCCGGTCGACGCAGGGGGTATGTTGGCTGAGGACTCCGTTAGAATCGTGTTCAGAGTTGTCACCGACTCCATCTGGCAGCAAGTTGGCCCTAGAATTAATCCGGTTGGCGTAAGTCGCTGTAGTGTCCGGCGCCGGCGTTTGTCCGCATTGCGCATGGGAGCCCACCACGGGCCGTTCGTCAGTCTCCACGGGTTGATTCACACCACTCGAGACTGTTGGTCGCTTTGTTTTTGGTGACTTTGGGCTTTGGATTCCAGCGGCCAATGCATCATCAGCTTCTGGGCTTTGTGGTGTTGCTGGTGTCCATTCCTGCTGAGACGAGCCTGTCGCCTCGCCGTTAACGAACTCCCGCCCTCGTTCGTTGTGACTTTCACGCATGCCGTCTATATTGGCTACCGTTCTTGGCGAGTCATTGCGTATAGATCTTGAATCAGCCGCTAGATCTGCGTTGTCTTCTGTGCGGAGCATTGAGGAAACCAGGGTCGCAATCGAGGAAGGCAAGGACACGATGTCAGCGGTAGCGCTCCGTGCGCAATGCAATCGGTCAACCGTGCTTTAAGGAGGGTTCAACTTCATTTCGGGGTCAGATAGTCCAGTGCAAAGTCGCTGTTACAGCCTACGAGGCAGGCCAAGGGTTGCGACCGTTGATAATGAGGATAAAGCGAGTCAGGGTCTTTGCTGAATGACTGGATGATAGAGCAAGCCAAGGGAGAGCAAAAGCCCGGGGACAATCATGAGGCGGTCAACAAAGCGGTGGGCCGGCTGTCATTGTAGCCCATGACTAAGCAGGGTCTTACTTCCCCACAATCTTGGTCTTGTCTTGACTGATCGTTCTCTTCTACAAATCAATCACTCACGTTTCCTGGTGTTCCCTCTGCTCAATTGATCTTAGATTGGATGTATGTCTGATCTCATGAATGGTTCATGAGCCCTGATCTCAAGCATAATTTGTTGTGTTATGCTCTCATTGTCAAAGTCCTGAGTTCCCACCTCCTATACTACCGATCTTGATCAATAACCACCACCAATTCGACTCCTTCAAGATGCCATCCATGCCATGCTGCTCCAGCCAGCAATTCAAACCATGCGCACCCCTTAAATTGAGAGAACCACAAGCGACACTATACAATTAGCTGTCAAGACCCGCTCACCTCAGCTTCTATAGTAAATAGCCGAGGGGGGCGTTTCCTGTGTCTGTCCCTGAGCAGGAGTTGAACATTGACGCTAGTCACCTCGCCATCGACGGCAAGCATGGCGTGCTCCTCCACCACAATCACCTTCTCCCACCCTGGTTCTGCCCTGTCATTTGCAGCCATCAACCATGAGAAGGCTTGGGCCACGAGCTCCTCCGATCCAGGGCGTGGCCATGTGGGTACCAATCCAGTGAATTCTGTTTTTCTCCCCCGATGGTGTCATCGGCTCTTCCGGATAGTTAATGATGGCCAGCCAATACTGGCGCGCGATGGTCTTGAAGGCCTGGACATCTTGCGATAAGCGAACTTTTTATCACGTAGCTCCGCATGTCATTTAATGAAGGCGCGCTCGAAATGACTCTTCCGGGTTGAAGGATTTTTATTCTACGCGAGCAGTCGTCCCCTCTTCTTCCTCACTCTCCCCCTTGAAGCAGCTCCAAGTAAGAACTTGCTTCACTATCGACCTGAGATTCTCCTCGTACGAGCACAGCCTGGCTAGTTTTGGCGACGATGACGATTGCATCGGCCAGCTCAGAGACCTTGAGGGCGGATAGGAATGTGGATGAGACCACCCCCCTGAATCCAGCAGCTTTGGATACAAATGTCACGAATGTATCGAATTACCAAACTGTCTCCAAGGGGCCAGCAAGTGATGTTCAAAGCAGCCATGACACGGACGAAGAACGTCCGCTAGTCAGTCCAGCAGAGTCCTCGGAGAACAACAAAGTGCAGGCGTTGGCTAGCGTCAAGACAATTATCGCTGTTTTACTACTGGGTATGGATGAACGACTGGCTTGATCATGATCTCGACCGATGCTGACCTTGAGTAGGTGAATTCATCTCCAATGCAGACACCACTCTCGTTATGGCTACGACAGGGAAGATCTCGTCCGAATTCGATCGTTTGCGTGATGCCAGCTGGCTGGCCACGGCTTTCACGCTCGGTCTCTGCGCGGCACAACCCATGGTGAGCTAACATAGAATTTCTATGGCTTCGATTGATGCGCTGACAGCTGTGGCCTGCTAGTACGGAAAGTTGAGCGATATCTATGGCCGCAAGCCGCTGTTGCTCTGGGCGTACTTTTTCTTCGGCCTCGGATGTATCATTAGGTGAGTGCTACGTCCCTTGCAACCACGTTTAGGAGAATCGCCTTGACTCAAGTCTTTCTAGTGGGATCGGCTCGAGCATGTTAACTGTGATTCTGGGGCGTGCCATCAGTGGCTTGGGCGGTGCTGGAACAATGGCGATGGGTGTGATTATAATTACAGGTGGGATGGACAACGTCATGGCCAACTTTGATCACGGTTGCTAAACGCCTCGCAGATATTGTTCCCCGGCGAGATGTGGCCCATTGGCGTGCGTATGTCAACATCGCCATGACCCTAGGTCGAAGCGCAGGAGGTCCGATTGGTGGATGGCTAGCAGATACCGTTGGTTGGCGATGGTGAGCATTGCAGTCTATCACTGGATTCCGTTCTGCAATCTAATTATTTGACAGGTCATTCCTTCTTCAGGGCCCTCTCACTGTGTTGGCTGCCTTGCTCGTCGTATGGAAGCTCAAGCTTACCACCCCCACCACAAACAAGGATATTCGCAGGGTCGACTTCCTTGGGACATCTCTCCTCGCCGTTGGTATCATCACCACGACCCTCATTCTCGATCAAGCTGGAAAGGCCTTTGCTTGGGTCTCTCTTACTACTGCTTATCTTGGCACCACTAGCGTGGCTGCATTCGTTTCGTTCATTATTGTCGAGCTTCATGTGGCTCCAGAGCCCATCTTCGATCTGCGCATCTTGCGCCGCACCAACGTGCTTCCCAGTTACCTTATCGGAGCTCTGCAAATCACCGCGCAGGTTGGCATGATGTTCTCAGTTCCCTTATACTTCCAGGTCACATCTCGCGCCTCGGCCACAGTCGCGGGCGGGCATCTTGTTCCTGCAGTGATTGGTAATACGCTGGGTGGCTTGATCGCCGGTGCCTCCATCCGACGAACAGGCCAGTTCAAGGTCTTCTTGATCGTGGCTGGGCTAGTTGCATCGGTCACTTACCTCCTGCTTTTCCTTCGGTGGAATGGTCACACGGGCTTCTGGGAATCATTGTATATCATTCCGGGCGGGATGGGAACTGGCTTCGCGTCGGCTGCGGCCTTTGTTAGTATGACTACCTTCCTTGTGCCTCAGGAGATTGCCATGGCCACTGGAGGCTACTTTCTGCTGTTCAATTTCGCGATGACTGCTGGTGTGACTGTCACGAACAGTGTGCTGGGGACCGTCTTCAAGCACCAGCTGGAGCAGAATCTAACAGGGCCCGGAGCAAAGAAGGTAATTGGGCCAATGCGCATCCTGTGCTGCGTAATTTTCATTTATGCTGATTCGTTGCCTGCAGATGATCGAACGGGCTCTATCTGATACAGATTACATCAATGGGCTCAGTGGACAGGTTCACGATATTGTGGTCCGCGGGTACGTTACGGGACTCAAATACACATACTGTAAGTTGCAATGGCGGACCAATCTTTGTCTTACATACTTACCGTGTGTCTCTTCTAGTGTTTGCTCTGTCTCTTTCGCTGCTCGGGTCGTTGGTGGGCTGGACAGTCCGAAAGCATCAATTGTAAAAACAATACCTTCACATGAACGCAGGCATTGGAAGGCCTTGGATATATGTAGAAAAAGTGCTAAGCCTGGTTTGCACTGGATTAGAATGAATCAAGAACCTGTTAGACTGTTAAGAGGTGACTAGGTGAAAGCAGAAGGCACCATCCGTGACCAAGGCCAACATAGACTGGCAGTCAAGACAGAAAATGCCTCAGAGCCAAAAGACGCGAGAGCTTGATGTCACCCCACAGCTGTTCGCAATTGAATGCGGGGTGGTTTGAGTGTGTTTGATGAAATTGGGCTTCTTCCAAAGTGCCGAGGCTTGGACCGCTTCTTCCTTCTGTCTCTCTGCAACCTTTCATTTCATTTCGCTTCCTCCGCATCCCTTGGCCCCCTAATTCGCTCAACGCCCCCGGCCATCCCTCTTCTGCAGACAAGGCAATCTCCATCTGGACAATAGCGGGCGTTCTACAGCCAATCTTTTGATATTTTACACCTGCATGATCGGACATAAGGCCACTTCCTGGATGTGATTCATTGGCTAGCTTGTGCTTCGGCTGCAGAAATCCTGCTCGATCGGAGCTTGAACCAATCAACTCGCCCGCATAAGACCGTTCCTGGCAGGCAACGGTGCAAGAAAACAGCAGATCATAGGCGAGAAGAGGAAAAGACCGAGACTGCAGAAAGTCATCCGGTCATCCGTCCGTCTAGCAACTGAGAATAAGGTCCAAGCTGCTTTGAGGCACGGGAAATGACATATAAGATGGAATTGCCGAAGCCAACAATGCCGTGGCCGACCACCAACCCCTGAGTCTTCACTCGCAGTCACCTGCAAAGATGAGGTTTGCGGCACTTCAGACCCTTGTATCTCTGCCTCTCTTTGGCACTGTCGTTCGCGGCCTGTCTGCAGCAGAATGGCGGACTCAGTCCATCTATTTTCTTCTGACGGATCGGTTCGGCAGGACTGATAATTCGACAACTGCGACATGTAATACAGGGGATCAGGTATGTCTGGGCCAGACGGCTACTACTACGAGCCATTTCTGACCTCGCTAGGTCTATTGTGGTGGAACATGGCAGGGAATCATCAACCACGTAAGCCACTCCGCAACGCACAGTTTCGACGGAGGGATCTAACTTGCTCACACAGCTGGATTATATCCAAGGCATGGGCTTCACAGCTATCTGGATCTCGCCCGTCACCGAGCAGCTGTCAGCAAATACTGCGGATGGCGAGTCCTATCATGGATACTGGCAACAGAAGATGTAAGGCACTCTGTAGTCCATGACTTGCACGCCATAATTGACCGAGACGGGCAGCTATTCGTTGAACTCCAACTTCGGCACCGCAGATGACTTGAAAGCTCTGTCTGCTGCCTTGCATGAACGGGACATGTATCTCATGGTTGACGTAGTGCCAAACCATATGGTAGGTTTGTCTCCTCCAAGGTCTGGCACCCAACTGACCGGAAATCTAGGGTTATGCGGGCTCAGGAGATAGCGTAGACTACAGCGTCTTTGATGCCTTCGACTCCTCGTCGTACTTTCATCCGTACTGCCTCATTACCGATTGGGATAATATCGATCAGGTCCGGACCTGCTGGGAAGGCGATACGATCGTCTCTCTGCCTGATCTGTACACGACGCAGTCGGACGTCAGGACGATCTGGTACGATTGGATTGAGCAACTCGTCGCCAACTACTCGAGTACGATCTCCATGTCACCTGATTTTATCAGGACCATCTGCTGACTCCAACTGCGCAGTTGACGGTCTTCGCATCGACAGTGCTCTCGAAGTCGAACCAGACTTCTTCACGGGATACGTCAGCGCGGCAGGCGTGTATAGCGTTGGCGAGATCTTCAACGGCGACCCTGCCACTGCCTGTCCGTATCAGGGATATCTAGACGGCGTCTTGAACTACCCGATGTGAGTTCTACTCTGCGCAGTGCAATCCACAAGAAGGCAGGCACTAAACACGGAAACCAGCTACTTCCAACTACTCTACGCCTTCGAGTCCAGCAGCGGCAGCATCAGCGACCTGTACAACATGATCAACTCGGTAGCCAGCGACTGCTCCGATCCCACGCTCCTTGGCAACTTCATCGAGAACCACGACAACGCCCGCTTTGCCTAGTGAGTGACAGCGCTGAACCTTTCTGGGTGCTACTTACTAACCGAGAAATCAGCTATACAAGCGACTACTCGCAAGCCAAGAACGTGCTCTCATTCCTATTCCTCTCTGACGGCATTCCCATCGTCTACGCCGGCGAAGAGCAGCACTACTCGGGCTCCGGGGTACCCTACAACCGCGAAGCGACCTGGCTATCGGGCTACTCGACGACGGCGGAGCTATACCAGTGGATCTCGACGACCAACGCCATCCGCAAGCTGGCCATCTCGCTAGACAGCAACTACATCACCTACAAGGTACGTACCGGACAGCACTCCCGTCCTCAAAACTACAGGCTACTAACTTTCTTCCTAGAACAACCCCTTCTACACAGACAGCAACACGATCGCCATGCGCAAAGGCAGCGACAACCTGCAAGTAATCACCATCCTCTCCAACCGCGGCAGCACCAGCAGCAGCTACACCCTGACCCTAACAGGCACCGGCTACGCCGCCGGCACCACGCTCATCGAAGCCTACACCTGCACGACCCTCACCGTCTCCTCCAGCGGCAGCATCGCCGTCCCCATGGCCTCCGGCCTTCCGCGCGTCTACCTCCCAGCCTCCTCAATCAACAGAAGCAATCTCTGCGGTGGTGGCACCTCCACAACCACCGCCACCGCCACAACCACAACCACAACCACCCTCAAAACCACCACCACAACTACTACTTCCACAAAAACAACAACCACCACCACCTGCACAGCAACAACAACCTCCCTCCCCATAACCTTCATCGAACTCGTAACCACCACCTACGGCGAGGAGGTCTACCTAACAGGCTCCATCGCCGCGCTGGGCAACTGGGCCACCACGGCCGGCACCGGCGGGAGAATCGCCCTCAGCGCGGCGAATTACTCCGCGTCGTATCCGGAGTGGTCCGCCACCGTGTCGGTGCCCGTGGGCACGAGCTTCGAGTACAAGTTCTTCAAGGTGGGCAGCGACGGGAGCACGATCACGTGGGAGAGTAATCCCAATCGCGTGTATACGGTCACGGCGACGGCGTGCGCGGGGGCCACGGCTACGGTTGTGGATAGTTGGCGGTAGTAGGTTTGGGACCTCGTTTTGGGGAGGAGCTTGTTTGTCGGAAGGGGACTTGGTTGGGGGGGTTATGGCTGATGGATGTGGTAGGTAGGTTCAAGAGTTGCGGTGAGTTGGGGATTATTTGCTCCTTGCTGCTTGGGGTTGGGGATGGTCTATGTTGAGTCGTGGAGGGGAAGAGTAAGCCTCTTGAGTTATCATATGCTTCATAATGGATCCTACTTGCGTCTATGCGTTCTATGGTCTTCATTTTTCTTTCTATAAGTTCTTCTCAAGGGGAGAAAGAGAGAATAGAGGTATTTACTGTATTGGACGTTGCATATTCAAGAAGGTAAACTCTATAGAGCTTCGCTGCGTCCCGAGCTCGAGTGAGGTGTTTTGATTCGGGTAAGGCACTCAAGGGTAGTAAAGGTATAACTATCATCAAACACGTAAATTCACGGGGTAGACTCGCTCGGAGACCCGTCTACTGTGTGGTTCGTAGATTGGATCTTGAAGAAGGCTTAAGGCAGGCGATTATGTAGTTGGACTGTGCAGTTCGGAGAAGAGAGAAGAGAGTGACCGGGGTGGAAGATTGAAGAAGTAGGGTGTTCGGTGTTTCTCAGATGAGAGATGTGGAATGCGGAGGTGTTATGGACGAAGATGACTAGAAGGGATGTTGTTGGTTGGGATGGTATGGCTGTACCGAAGGGGAGTAGGCCCGTTCGATGGGTTGGGATGCTGAAGGGTATGGGGCGGGGGAATAAGCGTGCACGGCGGGAGGGGGCTGTGTGGTCGGAGCATAGGCTTCTGCTGGAGAGGACATGGCATGTGTGGTGGTGGGAGCGAACATCTGGGCTGTCGAATACCCTGTCGCCGGAGAATACGCCTCAGTGGAAGACACGGCGTGGGTGACTGGAGAAAAGGCTACATAGCCGTGCTCCGGGGGCACAGTCTTCTGCATGTCGTTCTCCGGCTGTGGAGGTCCGAGGTGGGAATCGTGGTGTGGGCGCTCGTGCTTGGGATCGGATACGGCGGCATGCGATTCCTCGAATGGATTGAATGCCGTGTAGCCTTCATGGCTCGTGGAGCTGATCGGGGACATGGCTCCCATAGCTGTAGCGGGCGGTTGTCCGGCGTAGTAGTTATAGATGTGTTCGTGGCCTTGATCGTGCTGGTGTTCGTGGCCGTACGGTTCGTGTTCTGACAGGTGTCTATTGTCAGAATCTTGATGCGACTCTGTGGCCGACGGGTTGAAGGCAATGTAATCGGCGGCGTTATGCGCGGTCTCATGCGAGCCAGCAGGGGAGGCTCTGTCTATGTGGTCAATAGCATGGGGCTCGTCGTGGTCCTCGTCGTGGTGCTCATCGCGGTGGTCGAAGTGCTCGTCATGGCTGTGATGGTCGTCCAAAGGCGAATTGATGTTGGCAGAGGGATTGGACGCGACATAGCCAGTATTTTGATCATGTATCGTCTGATGTGTGTCAACCGGGTCAATGGCACCCAGTGCCAGATCGTCTTCATGCTGGCCATAACCGCCGTTGTCTCCATTATGTCCGGAAGCAATATTGCCAGCGAGTGGCATTGGAGAGCTCCTGTCGGCTGGGCTGAACGCAGTATAAGTGTTCGCAGTCCCTGCACCGATCGGAGTCGTCATTCTTGTCTCCCAGGTTTCAGCCGGGTTAATAGGCGGAGGAGACCTCGTATTGCCAGGACCAGCTGGTGTGAATGACCGTCCAGGGTATTCATGATCCCTTTCAGGATAAGGAGTGTCACTCAGCTGATTTGCGGAAGAGAACGGCTGATTTGGCATGTGCTCGACAGGGGAACGAATTGCACCGGGTGTCAATGCTCGTGCGTTCGGTCCAGTTGCTGGGCTGTAGGAACGGAAAGGAGTACTTGACTGTGAGTAGTAGGCCTCCTGGTTTGCGAACGGATTGTACCCTTCGCCAGGATCCTGCTGGTGGGTCGCATACGGCATATGGCTATGGTCAGGCATGGCAGACGGCGGTGCCGGCGGGTAATGGGATCGAGACATAGGTGTCTGAATGCGTGGCATAGGTGGTGCAGGTGACGCTCGATCCATTCCCCCATACCCTGGAGCAGGAGGCGGGGGAGTGAAGTTCTGACGCGACATGGGAGTGTGGGACCGAGGCATTGCTGGGGCCTGTTGCTGAGGAGCAGGCGTACGGGTTGACCGCGACATAGGGGTCTGGCTGCGCGGACCAATTGGCTCTCCATACCCCTGAGCCGGAGGCGCCTGGTTGAAGTTCTGGCGTGGCCTCGGAGTCTGGGACAGCGGCATCGGGGCAGGCCCTTGCTGAGGAAGAGGCGGTACTGGAGGCGCCGGAGTTCCATGTCGATCAAGAGGGCTGTATGTAGACACGGCAGTACTACCGGACATAGAAGCAGCATCTGAAAAGGAAGACTGAGTCACCGTGCGGCTAAGTGCTGGGGGCTTATCATCGAACGTGGACAAGTCGGGAAGAGTTGGTTTGCGGTCTGGGGCAGCTGTGCCGGGGCGAGATGAGTATGCTGGCAACGTCGTTTGCGTGGTGCTCCGCGAAATAGTCGTGACTATCGGCGTCTTATCATCATCGTGCATGCCAACTGTCGGCAAAGTCGGCTTCCTGTCGATACCTATGTTGGGCTGGGTGGGCTTCCGATCCTGGAGGGCCACGCCTTTGGCCAGTGCCTTGTTGACCTTCTTCCGAACAATCTGCGTCAACCGTGAATTGATCTTGCGCTTGCAGTACCTCTTCAACGATCCATCTTCCGTGGGAATGTGGTGCCAGAGGAACAGCAAGTAGAGCACAACGGCCAGCAGCAGCTTGAGCATTGACAAGACCCAAATGACAAGAGTGAAGATCATGCCGACCAGGACAATAGCCTGCCGCGTATTGTCTTCCGCCAGGACCTTGATGTTGTGAAACAGCTGAGAAGCAGTAGACCCATCCGTACTATCCGTATTACTGCCTCCCGGGAGCAAATCCATCTGCATGACTGAGTAGAGAGTGATAGCGTTGACAACCTGTCGCGGGCCATCGGCGAAGATTGTACTCATCCACGCTACAGCAAAGTCAGCCCATCAATCCTCGACCCAACAAAAAGACACATGAACTCACATTCAAAAGAAAAATAAGCAAAGAGCGCGACGTACTCCGCACCCTTTCGACTCTTGGTTAACTCCGCGAAGACCAAGAAGCGCCTCCACCCACGACCATTCTGACCCATGCGGATACTCTGGATGCGCACCGCGAGCGAATCCAGATAGCTGTGGGCGATGCTGCCCGAGCGCATCGCGCGAATGGCGCGCAACCAGCGGTAGATCAGCAGAGCGAACGAGACGATAATGCAGACGGCGAAGATCCAGCGCGAGACCTTGAACGGGATCGCAGGCTCAATTGAGCCCGCCCACCGCGAGAAGGCCAACAGATTGACGGCCGTAAAGGTGTCCACACCGTAGACCGCCACCGAGACCAACAGAAACACATAGATCAGAAAGTACGAGAATCCCGACCAGCAGGATTCGGACTTGAAATCACTCAGGTTGATATAATCCCATTGTTCCTCCAAGGCCACGGGCCCTTTCTCGCGATCGCCCGAACAGAACATTATACACGATGAGCCACGACGTGTGGGAAGTAGAGATAATCTGCTGATAAAAAAAAAGAGAGAATGTGTCGTGTGAATTTGGGCCTTTCGTCGGACCAGCCGGGAAAAGTCAGTCACACGTCGCAGGCGTAGGCGACGTAAGAATGATTGGAGAGGTTTTTTCTAGTCAGGGTCGGTCGGTCCCTCGACAATGGTTTTGTATGCGCCGACGAAGTTCAAAAAGAGCGACGGAGACGGGGAGGGGGACGAAGATGGCGGCAAGTCGCGTCAACAGCGCATAGCCGCTGGACAATGGGTGGATGTGTTAATCGACATGGACGAATCGTGCCTGAGCCATCGAAAGCCCGTCGGTGATATGAGGATAGCGCTGAAACGACAACGTGCGGCGGCGGCAGTAGCAGCAGCTGTCAGCGTAGCGGTAACGTTGCCAAGATAGGGGAAACAGTGTTGGGCGCGTGCAATTGAGGTGGTTTCTCACCACATACAAGCGGCCAGAGAGAGTAGAGTGTGTGGGAAAAATCCGATAGCAGACAGCAGGAAACAGAGGAACAGAGGATAAACTAGCTCTGCCCAGGCGCAATATCCACCTTCACCACCCAAGCGAGAGACACTCGGGGGTCGGGGAGCAGGAATCGCATGAGTACGTACTATGTAGAAACTGGAAAGAATGTGGAGAATTGGCCGTGAGGAATGGGGGGGCCGGCAAAAAAGATGAAAAGATGAAACATGGGGAGGGCGCTTGCCATGCACTATTCAATGATTTCAATCTATTGAGCTTTGGTCCCTTGGGTCAGCCCAGTTACTGATGGGGTGGATGGGGCTAATGGAAGCCCCTTATTGCGCTACTCTTGCAGGAAGATTGAACGGGCACACCGTTATCTCCCGAACGCCGAACCCCCTGATCCACATCCACTGAAGTGATCAAAGCATCAAAGTGCTGAGATCAGCACGGTCCCCCTTGCACGTTGCAACTGGTTCATCATCTCTCTGCTTGGCGGTTTCGGAATAATCGTGCTCACTCACAATTTAATTGTTTAATTTGTTATCTTCCTCGATGCTTCCTAGATACTGAGTACATGAACATACTGTTACAATATGGTAAGCAGAGGGCTTGGGGGTTAGAAAAAAGCATCAAGCATGACAGGGTGAGCCGCCTACCCCTAAACTCAACAATGCCAATCGACGATAAGAATGTGATGCTTGACTGAGCCACCAAGAAGGCTGGCCTGATACTAGAACCAAACGTCATCTTTATTGCCATAAGCCAATTAAGCAAGCAAGCCAGCCAGCCAGATACATGTCCAACAATTTCGTCCGCCAAACTTGCGCCCCGCCCTTCATTCAACTATCGCCACCACAGACACAACCCTACCCATAGTTACCCGACTCAATCAATGTCACATGCGTCGGAGGCCAGTCCGGCTGCTACCCGGCTGCGTCTGGGACGCTGGGTCTTCGCATTCGAGATGCTAATGCGCAGCTTGCGGAGTTCCTCATACAACTCGCGGTTCTCCTTGGACCAGCGGATCTGATCCTCCGTGCGTGCTCGCTTCTCCCGTTCGTACATCGATTTGATCATCGAGAAGTCGGCACGGAGCTTCTCCTCGACCTTGCCCGCGGGGCTGGCCACCTTCGCCTTCTCGAGCTTCTCCGTCAACTCGTTGATCCTCGTCTGCTGCTCGGAAACCTTGACCTGGCACTGCTGGAGGGCCGTCATGACGGACCCCACGTTCGCGGTCGGTCGCTTGAGAATCATCTGTTCGTCGCGAGCTTTCTCCTCCCATTGGGCCAGACGGACCTCGAGGACCTTGTTGACTCGCTCCGCGGTGTCGGCCCGTTCCTGGCCACGCTGGGCGTCCCTCATCGCCAGTCAGATCTGAATCTGGAGGGTGCGGTTCTCCTCGGTGACTTCGTCGAGATTCTTCTGCATCATGAACGCTTGGTTTCGCGCCTGCTCAGCTTGAGCGCGCGCTTCCGCCACAGACAAGTTGCAGGCCACTTCGCCTTCCTGCATGCTCTGCTGCGCGCTGGCTCCGCTGAATTGCGCTTCCGCCAGTTGTCTCTGGGCTTCGTCTAGGTCGAACTCTAACTTAGCCACCATCAGTTGTGCTTCGATTTCAACGGAGTTATTCTCTTGTTGAAGCGCGTGGTTTCTGACATGGGCGGCGGCCAGCTCTTGCTGCATCGCTTCCAGAGACTGGCTATGCTGCAGGTTTGCTTGATGTGTGGCCCGGAATGCCTCGTACTCTGCAATGATATTCTGGTTCTGAGCCAGAAGCTCCTGAAGCTGGGTTTCACTCTCACGACCGTGCTCCTCTGCAGTGACCAGGCGCTTCTCAACGTCGACAGTCTTGTCAGTACAGGCCTGGAGTTCATCGGTGCGTGTCTGAAGTGCATCCTTGAGTGACTGCAGTTCCTGCTCCTGCTCCTGGCTGAGATGCTGCTGGCCTTCGATGGCGGCCCGTTGGCCATGTCCCTCCTGCTGGCCGTGTTTCTCTGCGGCAAGCAGACGTGACTCAACGGAAAGACACCTTTCAGTCCAGATATTAAGTTCATCGGTTCGGCTCTGAAGCTCGTCCTTCAGCGACTGAAGCTTCTGATTTTGGTCGTCGCGCTCGGCTTCGTTCTGCTGACTATGCTTTCGAGCAGCGGTCAGTCGTTTTTCTGCGGCTGCGAGCTTATCAGTCCGAATCTGAAGCTCAATCTTCAGTGACTGGATCTCTTGGCTTTGGGCAAGGTTCTGTTCACGCTCGGGTTTCGCCTGTCGATTGTGCTTGCTTCGAGCAGCGGCCAGACGCTTCTCTGCATCGGCAAGCTCATCGGTGCGGGTCTGAAGTTCACTCTTCAGAGACTGGAATTCCTGAATTGGAATATGGGTCTGTTCGCGCTCGGCTTCATCCTGTGGACTGTGCTCTTTGGCTGCGGCCAGTCGCTCTTTCGCAGCTGCAAGCTCATCAGTGCGGGTCTGAAGTTCATTCTTCAACTGATCATGTTCCAGTTCGCCCTGCTGACTACTCTTCTCCGCGGTAGCCAGCCGCTCTTCCGCAGCTGCAAGCTCATCGGTACGGGTCTGAAGCTCACTCTTCAACGACGAAAGCCCCTGGGTCAACAGCTTCTCGCATTCAATCTCCACACGTCGACCACGCTCCTCCGCCGCGGACACGCGAGTCTCAGCCTCAGAGAGCTTGTCAGTGAGGGTCGTCAACTCATCAGTGCGAGTCTGAAGCTCATCCTTGACCGTCTGTAGCTCCTTTTTACTCCTAGCGTTGCTTTTCTTCTTCGCGCCAGCCAGCTGCTTCTCCAGCTGCACGATACGGTCTTTCAGGAACTGCTCCCGTGCCGCGTCCACTTCATCCACGACGACGAACTGGGCCTCGGCTCTGGCCATGGTGAGATTATTTTCCAGCTGGACGACCTTCCTCTTCAACTCGTCGATGATGCCCGCGTGTGCGTCTTTCGCCTGGCGGAGCGCGCTCTGAATCCTGCGGGAAGTGAAATCGGTCTGGTGACGGACAGTCTCTTCCAGCCGCTGCTTCTCCGCCTGGAACTCTGCCTCCCTCGTCGCTATGCACTGCTGCAGTTTCTCATTCGCAGTCTCAAGAGACTTGGACAAGTTCCACAGATACGCCTCGCATTCAGTGGGCCGGGGCTCGCCGTTCACCGCCAGCGCCATCCCCCGGCGTAGAGCGGCAACTTTGCTGCAGAGAGCATAAAAGAGCCACAGCCCTATAACAAGGGTCGGGATCAAGACGGCCATGAAGGCAAGAACGCGGAGATGGCGGACCTCGCTATCCACAGGTGGCACCAGCCACTGCGCGCGGTCCTTGACCGTTTCGTACAGTTCCAGCCCCGTCTCCACGCCGGAGCAGCGGTAGCTCGCCAGCCATTGCTTCTTGGTCCAACGAGCCGGTAACCCACTGCGCGCCATGTCGGCAAGGCAGTCTTCGTAGCGGTCCCGTCCCATGGGACTGAAGCCCGCGGTTATGCCGTTCAAATAATGGTGGCCTGGGATCAGAGCAGAGATGTACATCCACTTGGACCCGGCCGCTAGGGCCCAGAGGCGGCATGCAGTACTCAAAGGCCGGTTGGTTGGAAAGAACCAAAGGATTCCGATGAAGGTAAGTTGGACCAGGTTAGAATTGAGGATTGTGTCTTGGGCGTTGGCGTAACATAAACGATAGAAGCTCTTGCGAGACTCGCCATTGGACAGCTGCTGGACGGCCCAGTGGATATCGTGTAGCAAGGAGCGGATAGGCGAGAAGATGAACCTTTGAACCCCGGTCAGGGTCAAGGGCGCCAGGTCCGGCAGGAAACAGATGATGATTGTGATAAGGATTATGGCTTGGAAGAGTATGGTGCCCCCGTTGGTCAGATCGAGGTACGTCAGCACGTCGAAGCTTGAGGCGTGCGCCGGATCGGTGACCTGTCCGTAGAAGAAGATCTGTTCTGCCGCGTTTGACATCTTGTCGAATGAGGTCGAACCTGACGCTCAGAGGTTCTCGTGTGGGATGTTCTATGAAGTGATGAGATGAGAGGCTTTACACGTCTGTGGTATGGTCAGTGGATGCTGCTCGCGTCTTGAGTGGTAAAGATGGATAGCTTACAAGTAGGAAGAAGTAGGATGATGAGAGAGTGGTTGAGATTCTTGAGAAGACTTGAAGAATTCTGTTCTTCTGTGAAGCTGTCACAACACGCGTCGGGCCGTCGAAGCTTTTCGCGGTGTCAATGTCACCAAAGCCTCTTCAGGCCTCCAGACATATGTCTGAGACTTTCAAGCGTCTTTCACAGGAGAAGGAGTCGTGTTTTTCAAGCTCTTGGAAGGATGTAGAAGGTATTAAATGATTGCAAGTTTGCGAAAGAGATCTATGGTTTGATGGAGAGAGATGTGGAGGAAAGATGGTGAGAAGAGAGGCGAAGAAGGAGAGAGATGTGGGAGAGAGAAGGGTAAATAAGGTAAAGTGATAGAAGGAGATATGTATGGAGAACGTGAGGGTGGGTTGCTACGGAGAGTGAGGGAGTATCCAGTGAATATCAAACTCATGTTGTCGTGGGGGGAACCAGGTATCGTCACCCATAGTAACATGATCACTTCACTCTCCCAAGCCAACATCAGGTAAGTGACCACCCAAAGTGAATATTGCATAGGGAAATAAGAGACTACTTTGGCGTTACTACTACTCTTGAATATCGAAGAACAAATCTGACAGCTTGTACCATACACAATTAGCTAGAACACCGAAAACAAGCACTGTATAAGAACCCTGCCATACAAGCTTGATAGATCAAAGAACTTTTTCCTGTATTCCGTAGAGCGTTGCTACTTTGAACACATATATACACACCAAATGACTCTGCTCCATTAGATTGGCCTGCCTCCTCATCCATACCACCAGGCCTACATCCACCCCTTCCTATCTACTTGGGCCCAACCATTATATGCAGTCTATATCTTCAGTCGTAGCTTCATTCTCCTCAAGCCTGATTCTTCTTTGGCATCCTGGGCAATCCCAGCCACAACAGCAGGATTCCTCCAGAAAGCCCGATGATGAAGGGCTGCAACACTTTGACTCCGCGTGCCTGCGCAATAGCACCCACAGCGAACGGCAGGATAGCAGCGCCTCCGCCGCCAAACGCAGCCGCGAATCCAATGGCACTGACGTGAAGATGGCGAGGGAGGAGCTTGGTAGCCACCACCACCGCAGCCGGGAAGAACGGTCCCAGGAAGAATCCTTGCAGAGAAACAGCCACTGCGGATGAGTAGAAGTTCGGGACCAACCAGAGGACAAGACCTGCGGCGATAGCGCAGCAGGAATATATCTGCGGAGTGACGATGTCAGAAGTAATCGTGCATGGGTCACATTATAGGAGGGATTGAGAGTCGACGCATTGGATCTATGGATCCTGGCAAGGCGAAGAAAGACCGGACTATGCAGTGCAATGGGCAAGGGAAACATACTATGATTGCCAACTTCTCGCCAATGCGCGGGGTGATAAAGCCTAGCACCATGCGCCCCACGGTGATCCCAAGCCAAAACCCGGTAGCTGTCATCCCACTTGCGAAGGACTGGCCATGTCGGACCTGGATCATGAATGTCACTATCCAGCCGCCCAGGGCGACTTCGATGCCGACATATCCCAGCAGGAAGATGGCACAGATCCAGGTAACCCGCGCATAAGACTTCTTGAACAGCACTTCACGAAGCCCCGCCTTGTTTTCATCATCTGACTGTGGCTCTCTCGCCTTGTCTCGTTCTGCCGATGCGTCCCAGAAGGCTGAGGCACAGACGGCCAGTTCAGTGGCCGCACAGGCAATCTGCGGACAGTAGAAAGGAGAAACTTGTAAGCCAAAGCTTAGAACGATACAAGGGCCGGATGACGTTTTTGGCGGAACACCAGTCTTACCAGGATATAGTAGTAATAGTACCACGGCACATGGGCCTTTGTGATCAACGACGTTGCGATTAGGGGACTGATCACACCTCCAACACCGTAGAGCCCGTGCAGAAGCCCCAGAATCTGATTAGAGTCGGCCATGTTACCTATCCAAGCATTCCACGAGGCATCCCCAAGTCCATTTCCGAAGCCTGCAAAGATGAAAGAGACGACCAGGACCGGGTAGGGGGGGTGACAACAATTGATGATATACGCAATCACATGGCAACTGGGCGTCAACACGGCCACTCCTCGACGGCCTAGTTTGTTGTGAATTCGGCTGTTCAGAAAGGCAGCCGCGGTGTAGCCGACTAGCGGTGAGAAGAAGACGAGGGACACCACAGTGTAGGAGAGACGGTAGTAGCTTTCCAGCTGCGGCAACTGTTCAGTGGCGATCACACGGCTCTAAGACGGTCGAACGCTTACATAGGGAATCAGAGGCTACTATGGTCAGTCTCGGTCAAGTTCCAGATAAGAGGGTAAGGCGGTCGATCACTCACCCCGTAGGCTGCATCATTCATACCCATAACCAGAAAACTCCAGAAGGTGGCGAGGGTCTTAAATACATTAGAGCGAGGATAGTTCCAGCGCTCAGCCTCGTGGAAGACCTGCGTCGGTTCTTCGTTGGAGTCGAGAGAATTCGCCTGGTTCGTGTTGCGGAGGGGAATCGGCTCCTCCATTGCAGCCATGTTGAGGTCAAAAAAGTCAAGTGGAGGAGTGCGTTTGGACCCTGCAGGGTGAGGGGAAGCTCGCAGGAATATATATGAGGGTCACTTCCTTGCCAAGGCTGCCAAGTTGGTAGCAATAGTAATTCCGATTCAATGCTTGATGGCGGTGGAGACCCCATACTGGGTTCCTGGGCCCTGAGCCCTCGTGCTGGCTTATTACCCATTTTAGGCTTATTTGCACAAGATCTCCACTTTTCTAGCTGCTACGCTACTTGTATTATATGAGGTCACTACTCACAATGTGCAAATATCGCAGTCATCCCGGTGCCAACACGAGGCCCCATCAGTCTAGATGTATATAATAGGTTTCTGTCGGTAATTTATCCTTATCTGATCGAAGGGACTCCTTGCATCAAACTTTATCTACGAACACCATGGTTTGACGTTCCCTGGTCGGTTACACAACATCATACTCGTAAGATGATTGGGGTTCTCGATATGCAGTTTGCTTTCCAACCCGGTCTTCATCCGACTGGGCTGGAGCTCCGTTACATATACGTAGCCAATCTATACTCTATCAGGAGTGAGTCTGCGTGCACGGAAGTAAGTGAGATCCTGTGAGATCCTGTGAGATCATGATGCCGACGATACGACTATATCCAGGTAGATAGAACGGGATACACATTCAGATTGAAGTGAGGTCAACGGCTCTACGAGACAATTTAATCTCTTAATTACAAAAGTGTGCATTCCGTGCCGATGACGTATATCGGACGGATAGATAGAAAGCATCCAAGCGAGAAAAAACAAGCGCGAAAAAAAGACAAAAGAAATCTCACATTGCATCATCCGTGAATCGAACACGGGCCTCATCGATGGCAACGATGAATTCTACCACTAGACCAATGATGCTGGTTGATATATTTTTGTGCTTCAAATTACATAATGTCATATTCACAGCCTGTGAGAAGGAAACAGAGCCTACCCAAGAAGCAGTACACCAATGTACGTATAGTTTGGAACAACATGGCTAAGAGCTGTATCTACAGTCGCTCCACGTATGATTATAGCATGAGACTCACGAACAAAGCAATATTGTAATTTCGATTCACTCTTACAGTAGTCAACCCGACTTCTCTAAATCATATTTTCCGTTTTCATCGACCTCGAATCCCTATCTCACAAATTGCGAATATTTCCCTTAATACGTATACTTCCTCTTTGGAAAAAAGGAGTGCTATCTATACTGCTTTCCGAGCATTCTTACAAAAAATCAAATGAAGCCAGTCGAATGAATATACTGCATCACCCATTGCTCTGTCCAGCAGAGTCCACTTCAAGCACATACAGTGCGGGTTATTCTGGCGCAAGAAGAGGTGCATCCTCCGCGTGCAAATCACCACTTTTGGAGCCATGCCCACGGCGCTTGCGACGACGTTTTTTCTTCGATCCGCTGCCATCGCCATTTCCGAGATTGACAATCTCCCCATTCTGCTGAACAGGGAACTGGGTCTGGGCGGTAGCATTGGGTGTATCAGACTCGGAGGAGCTGGTGGCAGTGCTAGTGGTATGGAGGACTACTTTGCGGATGCCGTTGACGTCAACCACCTGCTCCGTAATGCTACCACTGCGGGCGGGGCCCTTGTGTCGGTAGCTGCCGGGCCGGAGACGATCAGAGAGTTCGGAGTCGGTCGACTGGAAGCTATGCGCAGGGCTGTTGTCCTGCTGTGCACGAGTGCTGGGGCGAATGTTATCGTCCTGTTCCTCATGGACAGCTTCCGGTATGGAGAGTGCCGGTCCGTCGGTCATCCGCGCCGTATCGGATAGGGAGCGACCATGACCTAACGTGCCGTAGCCTGCCCGAACGGCATATACACCGTCTCGCGCATCCATTCCGCTTTGCACTAATCCGGCACCGAGGCCGCCCTGCAAGCCAGAAGTAGTGCTTCTAATCAAGCCGTCCGCGCTCTGGCGAGACTCTAGATCAGTATGGCCAGACCGCGAGGGAGAGGCACTCCGCTTGATCTTCACACTCTGATATCTAGTCTGGCGAGGCCGGCTAGCAAGATTTGAAGGGCCGAGATGCTTCAAGTGCTCGCGAATTTCGTCCGTCGCACCTCGTTGAGTCACCAAGCCATCGGTGGAGTCGGAATTCCTGTCTGATTGGGGACGACGAAACTGGAAACGAGGCAAGGGCGCTTCGACAGAGCTTCGCCGGTTTTCCTTCGAAGCACCGTTGGTCGGGGGTTCCGCGGTGGATTCGCCTTCGATGTCGATCAGCGGCCCACCTGATTCGACAGGTAGCATCGGGGGGTCTTCCACAATCCGGCCTTTAGGGACTCGAGACTTGGGAGCCGGAGCCATACGACGGATCGCCTTGTGAACGTCGACAAAAACATCGGATTCATCGATGATCTCCCTATGATAGAATTAGCCATGCTCCTACTCTGGCGTAGATGAAGTACATACTCTCCGATCAATTCCTCGATCACATCTTCCAAGGTGACCACGCCCAAGGCGCCGCGATCTTCGCCCGGATATTCCGATACGAGAACCATGTGAGACTTGCCCTCTTGGAAAAAGTTGACAATGTCCAGACAGCTCGTCTCCGGGCGCGTCTCCGGAAGAGTAGCTAGGGCGAAATCCCGGACCCGTTTGCAATCTTCAGGATCATAAGTGATGAGCATCTTGACCAACAGCATGCCGACGAAATTCATGTCATTGTCGGGCGCATGAATGGGGATACGGGAGTATCCCTGAGACAGAATAAGATCCATTGTTTCTTCATCAAGTATAGTGTCCGCGGACATGGTAAAGACATCTTCCATGGGAGTCATGATGCTGCCAACGGACTTGTCCTTAAGGTCCAAGACAGCGCTGATGATCGTGACCTCATCCGAGTTCAGCTGCTCCCCAGCTTCACCCAGGGTCTTATGCAGCGTAACCAGGGTTTTTAGGCCTGCTTTCTTGTAAATGGTTCCGTGGTCTTCTCCAAGCAGCTTGTCGAGCAATTTGGCAACAGGGTAGGCCACGGGAGACATGATGTACATAAGCGCCAAGACGCAGGGGGCCATCCATGCGCCGATAGGCAACCCGTACCGGACGCAAATGGATTGAGGCACGATTTCGCCAAAGATCACTAAAACACATCAGGCGGACGATAAGCAAGGACCTCTCGCGCCAAGGAAGAGGGATTTTCCCGTACCAATCAAGACTGTACTGCCGAGCACTGCTGGCCAGCCACCTCCCAGTGACCGATCGAGCACAATTGGAAGAGTTTCGTTGGTGATCACGTTGCTGAGAAGGAGAGTCACCAGCACCCAGTGCTTTCCCCGCTGCAACAGTCTCAGCACGCTTGCTGCATTTTTGCGTTCGCCCTCTTCACCAGAGGTTTGAATAACTTGTAGATAAACTTCATCCTAGATTCCCCGCGGGTGTGCATTCCCCAGAAATTAGCCTCCCGAAAGTGCTCGCAATGCGATGAATGAGGTCAAGGTCGACACGAAGGAGGGGAAAAAAATTACCTGGCCCATTAAAGCTATCGTCAGACCAGCAAATGCACCACCGCTCAAGACCAGAGCAGCGGCAACTCCGAGATAGAGCCATAGACTAGGGTCGCTTGGAGGTTTGGGATCGACTTCGGAATGAATGACATAGGTAGGAGCGGCGGAGATGAGAGGCAGGTTCACACAGGCGAGAGTCAACAGCTTGGCAAGACCAAGGACGAGAGGCCGGGCGGCCAAGATGCGGGTGGACGGGGATATCGCCATCACCGATGGGACAGATGAGAAAGAGGAATCTCGAAGAAAAAGGGAAGGAGCCCTGAGCCTGGGCTAAAACAGGGACATATTTATTTTAAAGACTAAGCAGTAGCGGCGGATTTTCGTTTGGGGGGGGAGATGGAGGGTGGGTGTGGGTGTGGGAGGGGATGAGATGCAGAGAGAGAGAAAGGTTCACGTTGCCTTAGTGGCCGGGCGAAGAAGGGCGCGGCGTGCGATCGGGTCAGTGCCGTAGTGGATAGAGTGACGTCGCCCCCAGTCGGGAAATAGGGAGAAAGGCGGCACAGGAGGTTAAGGAGGTGATCGCTCGTCTCCTATAAATATGATTTGAGTAAATCTTGTTCAGGAGTGCAGAGGGTCCCCAGGGGGAAGGGTTTCGCCTTGTGAAACTTCAGGAGAACCCCGTACTGTTAAGATAAGACGGATGGATGATTGTTGATTGTTGATTGTTGTTCACGGACAAGAATTGAATTCTGGAAAGAAAGAAACTCAGCTCCAGTTCTGAACAGGGTCTAGCCCGGCGGAAGGAGTTGGAAGCTGGTGCCAGTGATTGATACCTGAGGTATCAACGGTAAATAGCCGGTCGCGGCCATGTTCGTCAGGCCCTCGCCTTGTAACGATTTCGATGAGGGCAAGGAAAGATCCGGGTAATCTGCCTTCGGACTCTCACCAATCAGATGCAGGGACTGCGATCTTGACCCAGAAGCTGGTCCGTGCCCCGTGACAGCTGGTTGCGAAGGGGGATGAGTCAGCCGTATAACCCTCTGTAGTTGACTACATAATTTACGAACTTATAATGTTGTACAAACAAACCATCTTACCTAGGTAGGAACCACACTTGGTCATTTTGGGATATAATAAATGCCAACTAATTTCTCAATGCAAGCGCGTGGGGTATACGCTGCAAAAATTTTCTCAATAGTCAAATTTCTTCCTCTCATCCTTACCTCGTATCGGAGTAGCTTCATTTCTCATTGGGAAGGCATTGACCTAGCCGGAGACAGCATGAGAGCACGTGTCTCAGTGCCTCATGAGATATGTGGGGACTACAAAATGAGGTCCCCCCTCCGGATCTTGTATATACTGTATGTCGATTGAGGCAAGCTTAAAATCCTGCCGTTCTTCTGAAGGGTTTTCTATAGGAACTTGTTCACATAAGGTTCAGGTTTGTGATCGGTATGAGAACTGGTGTCCGGCAAAGTCGAATTTTTTCATGAGCTACTGTAGGCTACCTACTCAATAGAGATATAAAAGGTTCAAATAAGTGGCACTAGCCTACTGAGAGGGGCCCTGTGTGTCCAGTCTCCACTGCTTCAGAGCCCAGACCAGCACTAATGATGAAGTGCTCTAATCTATAACAGTAATGGACTAGCATCGTCTACCAGAATGAAGAGTTGCCTGCACACGTGCTCTCATTCCGTTTCAGGCTATGGTCTACGGTCTACACAAAGAACACCGCTTTAGCGAGCCCTAAGTGGGAGTAGTACAGCAAGATCAACAGCAATCTTCGTCCCCTCGTCCTTTCTACACCTGGGACAGGTAAAAAGCTGGATTTAAGTCTGACTGTCCAAATGTGACTGAAACCCACAACCCAAAATTGAGTCCGACTAGGATATGTGTTGTACAGTTCATCAAGACATCGGTTACACACGATCCATACGAGCTGAGCCCACGGCGGGAAGAGCTCCTGTCTTATGTGGTCGATCCACCAGAGGTGCCGATTGATATCGCTGGTAGAATAGCCAATCAGACATGTAGATCGTTGTGATTGCTTGATCTAAACTTTTGCCATACTAAAGTATGTACAAAGATGTACCCTACCGCAACTCCAAAGTGTAATGCTCGAAATTAAGTGCAGAAACCCAAGAGGCAACGGAAACAAACGACCTCGACCAAATCATATACTCATCAAATGATGCAGATAGAACATATCCATGAGTTTATTGCAGGAGAGGATCCTGAACGCCATGTTAGCTTGGTCGCTTAAATCATAGAGGGGAGGACATACGCGGAAGTGTTTTTGGTTGTTGCCTGCGCGGTTGACCCGAGCCATGTGCCGCATCTCTTGTCGAATAGCCCGAGTGCGCTCTTTACGCTCGCTTTCCACAACAAGGCGTTTCTGGGTGTCTGAAACACCGATCATGCCCGTACCGCCGTTGGCACGGGTGATGAGGGCTCGGTTGAGGTTACGACCGCGAGGTTTCTCATCCACGTCCATAGCCTCACCATTCTCGATGGCGAGTTGATGGGCCGCGCGCTCATCGGCAGAGGGGTAGTTGTGGAGGTTCTGGCGATAGTACTTGGCAAGGGAGCGGTGGCCAACGCTCTTCCCAGAAGGAAGGTGGAGTTCATAATCAGTGGCGTAGACCACGGGTGCGCTCTTGCGGTTGTCCAGCTCATCTTCATCGACGGATGACGCGGAGGTCTCAGTCTCCCAGCCCTCATCCTCGCCCTCAATCTTAACTCCTCCTTCCTCGGGCGTCTCGCTAGTTGTCGACTCCCAATCACCCTCATCATCGGAGTAAGTGCTGCGGAAATCATAGTACTGGCCGATCTCAATCTGCTCATCCTCGGACTCGAAAGCAATCATGCAGTGACCCTTGTCTTTCATGTGGGTACGGATAGCGGCGGGGCTATTCTTGATAACATGACAGTAAGTGCATTCGCTGTTCTCGTTGATCTTGCGGTAGAGATAGTTGAGGAGACCTTCCAAGTCGGCCAGATACTCCTTCTCCGGGATGAACATGCCGTGGGCTTTGAGCATGTGCTCAGTGTTCTCCTGGATATCGGCTGCCGTGTTGGGGCAGAACAAGCAACGGGCAGACGAGAAAGAGTCATCGGACATCTCTTCATCTTCACCCTCCTCATTTTCCTCTTCAATAGTGGCCTCCTTCAGAGTATCGGCCACCTTAGACACCTCTGCCTCACCGACGCGCTGGGGCTTGTTGATAGGCTCGCCCAAGGAGAAAGTAGAGCTCATGACTGACGAGGCATCGTCGGCATGTTCGCGTTTCATACGTGCTTCGCGGGCCTTGTGCTTTGAGCTCTTGATATGGTTTTGATGTGAGTTTTCGCTGTAGAAAGTCTTCTGGCAGGCGACGCAGGTCGTTTCAAAGGCGGCCTTGGCGGCGGCGGCAGTGGTGGTCGCTTTGGCGGCAAGAACCTTCTCATTGAAGGTTTCCTGAGACACGGGAGGCAGAGATGCAATGCGACGCTTCATGTTATACAAGCTGGTTTGTAGGTGTCAGTCGCTGAGCTCAACCAAAGGCAGGACGGATGGCTTCCAACTTACTGCCAGTCTCGGCGCATGTGGTCCCGCTGCGCATCGCTGCCGCGAAAAGCAACAAGACAGGTGTTGCAGGTGTATGGAAGGGATGCCATTTTTTTTATTTGATGTGACAAAGAGTGGCGCTCAGCAAAATGGGTATCACGAAAAGTAGAAAAGTTGTGGAAGGCGGGTAGAAAAAGTCGTTAGGCGGTTGTGGGTGTTATCAAAGCGGGGTATATATTTTCTTCACTGAACAAAAGTTCACCTCACAGGACAGCAGCTCGATAAATAATGACCACTGTATTCTCAAAGAAAGTGGAACAAGGAAATCCAGCCAGACAAAAAGTTGTGACGAGGAGGGTGGTGTAAGAAACAACCAGGAGTTTGAGATATTCGCCCGTCGGAGAGTATTGATAATCAGCGCCGATAACTAATTAGTGTTCGTCCGACTTTTTGCATGCCTGAAAATCCTCGCCTTGCCGCTTTTACTCATCGCTGGAATGACGTTCAGGCACGTGCTTCCATCTGACTTAGAGTATGCTCAGATACCGAGGGTCACGTGATCTGGGATTACTGCCTGTTCCAGCTTCCGTAAGTTTGCTTAGTAATTTGAAGGCCTGAGGCGGCCACCACGTCGGGGAACGCCCGTAAAGTGCCCAGTGCCCAGTGCTGTGCTGTGCGTGCTATGATATCGATCATCTGCCCTCTGTGCGCACGTCTTCCACCCCTCCTCACTGCACCACCGCACATAAACAAGCAACACTACTATTACTACTTCGGGCCATTCAAGATACCCCCTCCAACCAAGGTAAGGCCATACTGCTTGTACAAGCAACTTCCTCTTCCCCCTTCAATTTTCTGGTTGGGTAGTCGCGGCATGCTCCGCAGGTTGTCAAGATGACGAGGCTCCGCGGAGCTTCCGTGAGCTCATATGACGCCGCGCGCGGCGCTGGTTCCGACCGATCGCACCTACACCGATCCAAGCTCCCTCCGAATGCGCCGGAAATTGTTGTATTGAACACAATCGATGTGTCCGACCCGGCTCAGGTTTTGCTCTGGTGTCGCGATGAGCGACGGCGCCAGTTTAACCTTCTGGTTCGCAGGTGAGTGAGATCGGATGAAACGCAACTTTCGTACAATCCAGCAGTAGCTGACGGAAGGACCAAGATATAAAAACCAGCTTATGTACGGCTGCGTGAACCCTGGCTGTCAGACCCCAACCTGCGCGAGCTATCGGAGACGGATCACCGAAGGACCATATCGCCGTTATACAGAATTGAGTGCCCGGACCCTGGCTTGCTACTTGGCCAGTATAGACAATGCCGAAGCAGGACTCTGCTGCAACCCTCCTAGGGTACCATACGAACTGTCACCATATGAACCACAGCGCCGACCGAAACGCCGAAGTCGCACCCTGGTTGAACCTGCAGAGGCACTGGGCTCAATCGGGAGATACCACGATGACACGGCGGTCGTACGCCAGGATTCCCGAAGACCACACGGTCGGCCGATGCTGTCGAGCTCGGACAAGGCCGCAGACATTAGCGCGCCTCAGGAGGCGGACTCGTCTGAGCAGCAAGCGGCATTGTCGGAGGATGAACACGCTGCAGCCCAGAGACAGAAGGATCCCAAATCATTTACGCAAAACCTTTTCGACACCTTATCCTTGAGAATGATAGAGTGGTTACCTTTACGGCGGTCTCCGACCGCTCTCGACGCAAACATTGACCAGCACCACACTCGACCGGAACCTAGGCTGCCGAAGAGCGAGCCTGAACAGACGCCTTCGCATTCTCAACGGACGAGACCACATATGAGCCGACAACGTACACCTCAAAATGCCACCCTTGCTGGTGGTACACCACATACTCCTTCATCGCGGAACGGCAATAGTCAGAACACCGCATTAGAGCTAACGGTACCGATTACGCTTACGGAAATGGATCAATGGCGTCGGAGTGGACGGGCGAATTTGGATGAAAAATCCCACCATGAACTGAAACCGGCGCGCAAGATCCCCGTCAACGCACATGCAGATAACGATGGATCCGCCAATGTGCCCTCACCACCCTCTTTGAGACACCGTCCTCAAAAGCATCGGGGGAGGGTCGGGGACACGGATAACATTGACCTGGCTTTGCAGCAGAAGAAAGAGCGGCGAGTGTCTTGGGATGGGGCAAAATACTTGAATAATGTTCAGTTTGTCGATTACTTGGATCCGGTCCCGTCTGTTGAAGAGCACCTTCCGTCGCAAGCTCAATCACCGACTGATCGGAAGCCCAGCCGTCGGAGCCCCAGCCGAAAACAGCCAGCAACGGCTGTCCAGTCGGTGAGCCATCTTAATAGTGAGGTGGTGAATGGATTGGCGCAGATGACGGCAACCTCCGAGGATGAGGAGGAGCGGTGGAGGAAAGAGCTTGCCCACATAGAGTTCACTGGCAGCTTTGAAGATTCCGAATGGTGCTTTGCGAACTCCCGACAGCGACAGGTTTACAATTTCATCGCACAGAGCGTGTTCTTTACCTTGAGCAGCACGAAACAGATACTGAGGTCGTTTCAAAAGCATGCGGCTGATTCATCCGAAGCGGATCAGAGCAGAGCAATTTCCAACCTTGATTTACGACAGCTACAGCCGTCGTTCATCAAGTTACTCAGTATCTGTCCCCGAGATGTTGTATTCCACAGCTTGTGGGGTGCGATGGAATCGTTATTTGTGCCGCCAAAAGAGCTATCGGCATCGGGCAGACGTTCGCGTCGTTCGTCTTGCAACTCTACTACGTCTGCTTCTATCCCTGCTCCTATCCTTCGTCGGTCTAGTTCAGTGGGCATGGAGCATCTTACAGATACAAATGCTGCGGATGTTGCTACAGTCACCATGTTCGCTCTCGCGAGCTCGCTGCCTAGGGTCGATGCGCCTACATGGCGCGCAATCCTTCAGATGCGTGCTGCGGGAGGCGTGGCATCTGGCTCAGAAATGCAGAAGCATTCAGTATCCAGGTCTCGGGCAATCGTCGAGACTATCGACATGTTCGAGCATGAGCTTGCTCTACGACTGGTTGATCGCCTGGTGCGGGGTCTCACGGCACGCCTGGCGTTCAACGAGATCTCCAAAACACGCCATGTCTACTCGCGGGATTTTACTAAACGTCGCAAGGACAGCGCTTTGGACCGTCTTGTGGACAACTTGGTCGAAGAATATAAAGCTATGTTAACCAACGGCACCACTCAGGAGCAGCCACCTCAGCCCGGGGCTCCATCGTTCGTCGCCGAATGGCTCCGGACTCTGCTTTTGCGGGAGTGGGATGGTAATCCCGAAATGCCAAAGAGCAGTTCTGCTGGCGGAGCTGTACAAATCCTGGCCAAGTTGTACAAGGAGCGGAACCGTCTCGGCCTTGTACCGGAAGACTTTCACACTTCATTTCTTGCCGAAAGGCTGGAGCCTCTGGATATGCCAGTGGAATGGCTAAACCGATTGCCGAGTAACAAAACCATGCATCTTCTGTCGTACCCGTTTCTGTTCCCCCCCTCCTCACTTGTTATCTACTTCCGCGCCTTGAATTATGCAGCCATGTCGAAATACTACGAAGCGGCGTTGACGACGACGAGGCACGTCACACAAACTGCATTCGGGCCTATCCATATTCACGATGACGTCGGCCTGCTGGCACGTATGAAGACGTCGATGACTACCTACCTCGTTCTTACTGTGCGCCGGGACAGCGTCCTCACGGACGCGCTCAACCAGCTCTGGCGGCGCGAGAGGCGCGAGCTCATGCGACCTCTGAAAGTGCAAATGGGAATGGATGAGGGCGAGGAAGGTCTCGATCACGGCGGGGTCCAGCAGGAATTCTTCCGTGTCTTGATGGCAGAGGCTCTGGATCCAGCGTACGGCATGTTTACGCTGGACGGACGAACCCGCATCTCCTGGTTCCAGCCATGTTCCTTGGAGCCACTCTACAAGTTCGAGCTCCTCGGGCTGCTGATGTCCCTGGCTGTATACAATGGGCTTACACTTCCGGTCAACTTTCCCACGGCGTTCTACCGAAAGCTGCTAGGACTCAAGGTCAAACAGCTGGACCATATTCAAGACGGCTGGCCGGAGCTCACCAAGGGATTGGAGGACCTCCTCGCGTGGGAGGAGGGTGATGTGGGAGACATTTTCCTGCGGACCTACGAGTTCAGCTACGAAGTGTTCGGCAACGTCGAGACGGTGGACATGCAGAAAATTGATAAGGAAGCCCCGTGGCCGACACCGTTCCTGCCCCTCCGACCACCTTTAACCGGCACTCGGTCTCTCGGGTACTCGCCGCCATGGTCGGAGGTCCGTCATTACACGGACCACGTCAATTTGAGTCCTCCCTCATCTATGGCAGCAGAAACGGCGGGTTCGTATCGGGACGTGGCCAAGTCCGTTGATCCCTTGCCCGCGCTGGCGGCTCAGTCGCCTACTCCCCCGGCAGAGGAAGCGTGTCTCGTGACGAACGCCAATCGCGAGCAGTTTGTGAAGGATTACATCTTCTGGCTGACGGACAAGTCCGTCCGGCCACAGTTTGAAGCCTTTGCCAAGGGGTTCTACACCTGCTTGGACCGGACCGCGCTATCGATATTCACTGCCGAGTCATTCAAGACCGTGGTGGAGGGCATCCAGACGATTGATATGCGAGATTTGGAGCGTCACGCGCGGTACGAAGGCGGGTTCAGCGCGAGTCACCGGGTGATTCGGGACTTCTGGAGCATCGTGCGACGGTACCCTGCGGAAAAGAGGGCACAATTATTGGAGTTTGTGACGGCTAGTGACCGGGTGCCGGTCAATGGGATTGCGAGCATCATGTTTGTGATTCAGAAGAACGGAGTTGGGGATGCTGTAAGTCACTGCCCCTTTCGATCGACTACCGACTGTAAACTGTACAGTTGTACTGACAAACAAACCGCAGCGCCTTCCCACGAGTCTGACGTGTTTCGGACGATTACTTCTTCCCGAATACTCATCCAAAAGTGTTCTAGAGGAGAAGCTGAGCAAAGCGTTGGAGAATGCACGAGGATTTGGCGTTGCGTGAGAGGACATACATACCCAGGGGAGCTGTATAGTTGTTATCTACTCTTGGTATTTATTCATTATAGTCATACATGCCCGGTTTTTTCAAGGCATATGGATGGTGGGGACATTGGGGCACTATCTAGGGATTGTGGATAAGGGAACTGGAATTACTCAGATACATATACTCTACTTACAATTGCGAGATTCGTGGTTTGTAATGTTGCCACCGGTAACCTTAGTTGGATGGAATGAGTAATTGTATAAGTGACTACAAGTACTCCGTCAGTAAAAGAAGCAGGTGTGCGGGCGTGGGCGGAAGTGATTCGCCGCCTCCCCTGGCCCGCCACTTGTACCGTACCCGCTCTTTCGGGCTCTTTTCTCGGCATTAGGTAGATTCATCCATATTATTTCCTCTCCTCTCGTGTCTCTTGAACTTCTCATTCTCTTCCTCCTCAATTTGATCTTTGCCCCTCGTTGCGAACAATTCTCCCCCTGTTCTTTGTCTTCTGCTAGAACTATTGGAATATAAAGATATTTCTTAAATCTACATACACATTACAGGTGAGTATATACCCCATCTACAGCATCAGATTGTGGCGTCTCCCCTCCTTATCCAAATTTCACTATCAGCCCCGCTACCCCACGTTGCTCTGACTCTATGCTGACCTTGACCCTTCCACTTCAGACCCCAACCATACGTACGATTTATAGACCAACCATGCCCCCGATCGTTCACTGCGTCCGCCACGCCCAGGTAAGTAGTCTGTTCGCATCGAGACTTGCCTATGATTAACGGCTTCCGCCCCAGGGCGTGCATAACCTTTGCACCGCCAACCACGTCATCCACGATCCCCTCCTCACCGACCTGGGCAACGAACAATGCAGCACCCTCCGCAATACCTTCCCCCGCCACGAAAACATTGACCTGGTGACCGCCTCCCCCCTCCGCCGCACCATCTACACCGCACTCCAGAGCTTCGAGCCCGTCTTCAAGGCCCGCCCCGGTCTCGAAGTGATTGCTCTCCCGGATGCTCAGGAGACCAGCGATGTGGCATGCGACACGGGCAGTGACCCAGATGTGCTGCGCAAGGAGATGGAGGAGAAGAAACTCCCTGTCGACTTGAGCTTGGTCTATGAAGGTTGGAACGTGAAGGTATTTTATTCCTGTTCAGTCCTTGTCTAGGATGACCGGATGTGCTAATGCAGAGGGGAGAATGTACAGTCCGGTCGATTTGCCCCGACCAACAAGGCGATCAAGGACAGGGCCCGCGCGGCGAGACGGTGGTTGAAGGGGAGACCGGAGAAGGAGATTGTTCTGGTCACGCATGGCGGGTTCTTGCACTACTTCACGGAGGACTGGGAGGATAGCAGTCAGTTCCAGGGTAGGTGGTCATGGTGCATTGGTTGGAGATCTGGACGAAAGCTAACTCGGGATAGGAACTGGCTGGTCGAATACGGAGTACCGCACGTACGTGTTCTCGGAGGAGGAGGACAGGGATGATCTCGAGGGATATCCGCTGGACGGAGACAATGCCACCTTGGTAGAGACCCTGGAGTCGCGGCAGCGACGTGGGAAGTCGGGTCCGATGCCGAACCGAGAGCAGCAGAAGAAGCTGTATAAGATCGGTACGCAGGGCTGGGATGACCAGGGGTTGCAGCTGAGTACGGCGGAGCGTGAGGCTGCCAAAGTGCCGGAGGGCAAGGAAATAGATGGGGTTCGGGCTTAGATGGAGATTGCCTGGCTTTTACACTTAGAGAGAGGTTTTCTTGAAAGATCGTTGATATACTCGCAGTAGATAATGCATGAAAGATTATATAGCAGCAAAGAATCCCTTGTTTACTGGTATACGTGCACCGGTTCGCTGATAATGATCGAACAATAGCATTGTCCCTTCCAAGAACCATCGGGGACAAAGACAGCAACTGCGCAGTGAAAGTCTTTGTGAGGTTGTTCATAAAAGTCCATCCAGCCCAGTAACCCTGACCCTAACTCACTGTTTACAGTAACACACGATTCCCCACGCTGCGTGAATCTCAAAATCCAATATGACTGGTTTTGTTTACCCCAACATCCCCATGTTTCTCCCCTCACTCTCGTCCTCTTCTCATCCCCCCCGCCCTTGACCTTGGTTTTGTATTCGCATATCCTAGGAGATGTCACCTCGAGGACTGATTCAATCAGACTCGAGACCTCATCTCTTGCTGCCTTGACACTTCCAGGTTCCTGTAGACCCGTTGGAAGAGTTGACCTTGCTAATCTTACGAGAGACCGCAGATACGCGTCTGCTTATCGCCTCGAGGCATGAGAGGATGAAGTGTGGAGACCACCCTGACTATACTATACTATACTACACCCTCGCCTTCATGACTCTCATGCCTCGTCCTTCCTCCCTCCCTTCGTCCTCCTCCTCCGCCCTCCTCCGTTCTCCTTCCCTCCGTCGTTCTCACGCCATTGCCAGAGTAACCTTGGCGAGACCATACCATACTATACTATACTATACTATAACCTCGCCAAGATACTCTGCATCCTCCGTCCTCGTCCTCGTCCTCCTCCCTCCGTCCTTTCACGCCACTGCAGGATACTCGGTGTCGAGACCATACCCCACTATAACCTCGCCGGGTATCCAGCATCCTCCGAACGTCCTCCTCCCTCCGATCTCCCTTCGATTTCGATAACCTGACCACAAGGTAAGCTCCACCACTCCTAAGTCCAGCTAACACAACAGGTCCCCAGCGAACAGACTCGCACCTCACCGCGGTGCTGGGGTCTAGTAGCCTCTCCACGAGGCGAAGCTAAGACGAGTCTACTAGAATGTCTGTCTGCCTTGAGCAGGGGCCGTGACATGCATAAGTAGAGTTTCAGCTTGTGTGTGTGGCTTGATGCAGCTGGTGATTGATACTAGTAGCTAGGATCTGTGCGATCCTTGATACATCTGATGATTATTAGGTAGTATGCGCGCGAGCCTGTCTCTATTTCAATAAAAATGAGTCCGAGTACAAGGTGATATTTGCTTCTTTTGTAAACATTGGCAATCGGTGTATGAACTTTGTGTTCCTCGATGCATGTCACGTCACCGATAGCCTGTTCTTTACAGAGTATCCTCCGAGGGAATGTTGGCAGAATGCATACCTTAGTGATCTACATGGTCAAATAACCACTAAGCCACACTCCACCGCTTGTTGATCAATATCTTTCGCAAAGTGCTTATACAGGTACTCAGTAAATATGCGTCTGCCTGGGAGAAGAAGGCTTATACTGAGAACTCCGCTCTAGGCTGTCGACAGGAAGCCTTTCCGGGCCGTAGCCGTAGACAGTAATCATCGGCATGTCAGTCTATTCGACAATGCGACTTGGAAACCATGGTGCCTATTTTGTCGGATCCTGCTTTTTTGCTTGGGGAAAAAGAAAAACACAAGACGATCCTGCCGGCAGTATTCCTGTTGCCTATGTAGATGTAGATGTCAGGAATGAATGCCAGTTATACTGAGGATATTTGACCTGTTGGTGAGTCGGTACTGGTAGTAATGAGTAAGTTAGAGAAAGCTATTTATAGCGGGTGGGGCAAAGCAGTGCCCCCGGATGGCCTGAGGCAGCCAATTCGCATACCTTCCCGCGATTGTGTTTCATCTTTCATCATTCAACAATCCCCAAACAATAATAAGGTCCAGACCGACACTTCGGAACTCGTTCACTCTTTTGTGAAGTATATAACTTCTCCAATGGCATTCGGTCTATTGGTACCTTCCTTTGGAATCTTTTCATGATCGGTGAATGAAGTAACCAGCACCATGCTCGACGAGAACCTCCCTAGTACGTCTTCTGCCTTCTGCCCTCTTATGCTCTTCTTCCCTTGTATACCCGCCCGCTCACGACCTTTACCGGCCTTCACCATGAACCCAACAATAACATCGCGACTGACTGACTGACCAACCCTCTAAACTAGCATTCTACCTCAAACCCTCCCGCCAAACCCCCCACCAAACCACCATCCACCTCTACCAACACGGCAACGACCCGCAACCGACTTACACCCTGCGACACCCAGACCCGACCACGATCGCGACCCCGGCGGACGCCCACAACCGCTACGCGGCCGCCCTCTACGACGCCCACGTCCCCTCCATCCTGTACGGGGAGGTCCTGATCCTCCCGCAATGGACCACCCCGACCCTCTCCGCCGACGCCATCCGCGCCAACAACGGCACCACCCCGGCGCCCGAACCCCTCCTCCCCACCACTTTCACCATCAATCTGTACAACCCGGATCAAACCGTCACCGTCCACTTCAAGCCCAAGTCCTGGAACAGCCCGGCGACCTGGTGGTTTGAGATGCCGCAGCACAGCTTCCGGCAGCCGTCAACGTCGCGGCTCGATCGCACCCAGGCCGACCCGGCCTCCGCCGACATCACCCCGAAGCTGCGGTTCGCGTGGCGGAAGGACAGCAAGCTGAGCAAGGATCTGACCTGCGTGCTGTCGGGCAAGACGACGACGCTCCCGGAGTCCAAAACCAAGGCGAAGGAGCCGGATATCACCGTGGCCATGTTCCAGTCGCTGAAGGAGCTGACCCTGTATGAGCCGAACCTCTACCGGGTGGAGATGGAGGATTTCAAGGGGCTGGAGGTCGTCCTGTTGTTGGCCGCCGTGACGATCAGGGATGTCTGGTTTGCGTCGCAGGGGTTGCGGGAGGCGTTCCGTGTGGGGAAGTCCGGGGCACCGGCAGCAGTTTCGGGGACTGGGAGTGGAGGGAGGGAGGGGGGCCCAGTCAAGCAGCAGAGACCTGTAGTGCGTACGACGATGGGGTCCTCGGTGGCTATGGCATCGGGGGCTTTGAATGCGTCGCCCTCGTCGCCTCTAGCGCCGTCATCATCGCCGACGTCACGACAGTCATCGCAACAGCTGTCGAAACCCCTGCCGCAACCTGCGGTATCACCGGCGGAGAATTGGCGCAAAGAGGAGGAGCGCCGCACGCGGCTGTTACTGGAGGAAGAGGAGCGGACGCGACGACAGCGCGAGGCGGAGCGCCAGGCGGAGATTGATCGCGAGACGCTCCGGCTGCAGAGGATCTATGGGCAGGAGGAGGAGCGCGTGCGCATGCAGGCGTCCGGGGTCCCGGGGCCGCTGCCCCCGCGGATGAGTGCTGCTGCTGCTGCTGCTGCTGCTCCTGCACCGAGTCTGCCCCTGAGGCCGGCGAACCCGCCACAGCCACACAGTTATCCGTACCAGGATGGACGACCCCGGATTCATGGTGCAGGGCGGGTCGATCCGCGGCACCAGTCGGTGGTGCGCTTTTCGTTGTCGCCGGAGCAGCAGCAGCAGCAGCAACAGGCACAAGCGAAACCGGCGTTGCAGCCGAAGAAGAGCAGTTTCTTTCGATTACGACGGTCGTCGGCGGATGAGACGAAGTTGAGTAAGAAGCGGAGTTCGATGTTTTAAAATGATACCCTTGCATTTACTGTACCTGCATATGAGATACGAATGAATTTATTGTTTTAGGCGTCCCCCGTATACATATACTTTAAACAAGGACGCTTCTGTCCTGCTGTGAGTCCACCGTTGCGCTTACAAACAAAGAAGAAGAAGTATACACAGCGTAGCCTCCGCCTCTATACCCCTACCCGCTAGGACAACCATCTGATAAAGAAGCAATCACAAAGGCCTAGCATCCACCCCCTCCAGCGTGATATTCACAGGCAGGATATTCCCCTGCGCGTCGAACTCCATGCGATCGATACACACGACACGATGATCCCGCGCCGTATCGTTGGGATACCGTCGGTGATAGACGATATAGTACTCCTCGCCGATCGTCAACACACTATGATGGCCGGTACTCGTTCCGATCTTGTCGTTGCCCTGCAGGATCTTGGTGGGGGTGGAGGTAAACGGCCCCGTCGGCGAGGGACCCGTCACGTAGCTGACGCCGTAGGAGTTGTCACCCCAGCTGTACATTAAGTTATATCAAATCAGTTAGCCCAGCTGCCCAGCTGCCCCCCCCCAGATCCCCACACCCAAGTCCAGGCCCAGCATGTCCCGCCAACCCAAAGACCCAAACCAAAGAAAAAGGAAAAACTTACCCCCCCACCGAATACATAAAATAATAAACCCCCTGGCGCTTCAACACCCACGGCCCCTCCACATAATCGGGCGGGGTGATCTCCACAAACCCCCCCTTCAGGGCGGTCATACTCTCCGCATCCAGCTCCACCACAACCGCGTGGCCCCAGCCCCCGAAATACAGCCAGACGCGGGGTGTGGTGTCGCTGCCGTTGTCTCCGTCCCCGTCGCCCACTCCGGAATCCTGACGCCAGGCTTGACTGGAAGGATAATCCACAAAAACCTGCGCATCGATCGCCTCCGCGCCCATCACCGTGCCATTCACCAGGGGCTTTCCAAGGACGTCCGCGAACGGCCCCGCCGGCGAGTTGGTGGTGGATTTGGCGACCCCGATGCCCGTGCCGTCGCCGGTGGAGAAGTACATGTAGTACTCGTATTCGGATTCATCCTCGGGGGTTGGTCCTGATGCTGGACGGGGGGTGTTTGCGCTGGGGTTGTTTCCACGTTGCTTGTTTCCACGTTGCTTGTTCGCCGTGATGGGTCGTCTGGCAACGGACGGCGCCCACGCCGCGCGGTTCGTGGACCAGGGGATCTGCGTGATGTTGAGGACGGTGGGGTGCTTGGTCCACGTGATTAGGTCGGGGGAGCTGAAGGCGTCGAAGAAGGTTTGTTGCTCGTAGGCGGCGCTGTAGGTGGGGTAGATCCAGTAGTTCTGGGTCTGGGGCTGGGTTGCTGGGCCCGTGTGCGGGAAGAGGTGGGCTTCGGGGTCGGCGTACCAGGGCCAGGGGCCGGGGAGGGGGAGGGGGTTGCCTGTTTTCATTACTTGGTCTTGTTCTAAGGGGGTTTGCGGGGTGGTTCCAGTTGCGTGGGTTGGGAGGGGGTTGAGGAGGAGAGAGAGGAGGGAGAGGGGGATGAGGGGGATGAGGGGGAAGGGGAGGGGAGGGTGCATTTTGGGAGATTGGTGGGGATTGAGGAGGGTTGAAGAAATTAAGAAGGGAATGACAGCAGGACAGGCAGATTTAAATCAGAGGATTCAGAATCGGTCGGATGATCTGCAGGCGTGATGGAATGCGGGGATGACCGGGGTATGCAACTAGTCATTGCTTCAAATAAACTATGCAGCTAACTAATACTCCATCGACTCCTCTAACAACGCCCGCAATTCAGCCTTCTCCCCCTCCAACTCACTATTCAAGTTCGGCGCCAGGTCCAACACGCGCTTCTGCGGCAGGGTCCCCTCCACCAACGACTCGATATCCCCCCGCTGGAACCCCAGATCCTTCAACCCCCGCGGCTGGTCGCCCAGCTTCACCAGAAAGTCCGCCAGCGCTTCCCCCAGCACCTCGCCCGCGCTCTCCCGCTTCACATTCGAGATGTCCACGCCGAACGCCTCCGCCGCCGCCAGGTGTCGGTCCGGGTTCGACGCCGCTGTGAATCGGAACACCGCCGGCGCCGTCACCGCCACCGACACCCCGTGCGGGATGATCGGGTGGTCGACATCGTAGCCCGCGTGCTTGTAGCCCGGGTTCTGGCTCGAGATCGGATAGCTCATCCCGTGGCATAGATGCACGCCCGCGTTGCCGAATCCCACGCCCGCTAGCGTCGCGGCCAACAGCATCTGGGACTGCGCTTCAAAGTCTTCCGGGTCTTTAACCGCCCGGGGCAGGTACTTGACCGTGCTGCGGAGGGCCTGCAGCGAGAAAATGTCGGAGATCGGGTTGGCGCCCTGGTACGCCGGGCGATGAATCGGGTTGGTGGGACGAGGAGTGCGCTCATTGTACGGGATGGCCGTCCATGACTCGAGCGAGTGGCACAGCACATCCAGACCGGAAGAAGCGTGGACAGCCGACGGCATGGTCCGTGTGTTGAGCGGGTCGCAAATCCCCAGAGTGGGCTTGAGGTTGCGGTGCGCAATCCCCGTCTTGGCTTTCTTCGAGACCAGATCGAAGATGGCGGTGCCCGTGGTTTCAGACCCCGTACCCGCGGTCGTTGGGACGGCAATCAATGGGCGGAGGGCCTTGGTGACAGGCAGGCCTTTGCCCAGTGGGGCGTTGACGAAGTCGAGAAAGTCGGCTTCGGGGTAGACGGTGTATAGATTCATCAGTTTGGCGGTGTCGATGACGGAACCGCCGCCTGCGGGGGTTAGCAAGGGATAGAGAAGCAGGTGAAATACTTACCAACGGCAAGAAAGGCATCTGGATTATAAGGCTTGGCGAATGCGATCGCTTCCTTGACTCTGTATCACTATTAGATGTGCACGAAGGGACGAAAGTAGTGGCGGGAGCTTACGAGCTATCCTTGGGCTCCACGCGCACTTTATCAAAGACAGTGAACTCAATGCCCTCCCGCGACAAACCCTCGACAGCTTGTTTCATAGCATCCAACTTGGCGACATTCCCATCTGTCACAATGCACACCCGCTTGGCCTTCATGTTGGCAAAGTCCATGCCGACCTCTTTGGTGGCTCCCGGCCCGAAGCGGATGCTCGAGGCGGCCATCTCGAAGGCATATTCCTTCTGGCGCGAAGGGTCTGTCGGGGTGGCCATGTGACGACGAACATGTTCGCTGAGAGTAGGTGTGCGATGGTGGTGATGGTGATTGGGGTTGGAATGGCATGGACAGGAGGGCGGATGCGTGTACTGGACTGTGCGCAGGAGGTTGAGGGCGCGCGTGGAGGCCGAGGGGGCGATGCGGACGGCAGCGACCATCTTAGGAGGATGATTGTGTCGAATGAGTTGAGTAGCGTGGAGTGCTGGTTAAGCAAGCATGGAAGTATGAGGATGAGGAAGCTGTTTAGCCAGACAAGAAAGAAAGGAAGAAGAAGGAGGAGGAGGAGGAGGAGGAGGAGGAG